>NC_035447.2:22823955-22925529 GCF_002127325.2 Helianthus annuus | reverse complement strand
ACTTTTTATGAACTTTTTAAATGCCACTTTGACCTCCTCGAGAGTTTTTGGCTTCACGTTATAAATTCGAGTTAGTCGGGTCACGTATAATACGTAATGATTGTACGATATAAATTCGATTTACGTTACGTTTTAATACAATCGCAATGCAACTTTATGATACATTGAGTTCAATCGGATACGTCAAAACGTGTTTTCCTTATGGTTAACACATCACATAATGCTTGGACTAATCTATTCGATATTTGCAAAGTATCTCCCCCATACTTTTACGATATTGTAATTTTAGCCCCTTAACTTTGGTAGCTTCAAAGTTTCATAAAATGGCAAATTTAGTCCCTAAACTACTACTCCATTTTACTAATTGTTTGCTTTTGGCACCCCAACTTTGTCGTAGTTTCCTTTTCAGCCCCAACTTTGTTATAGTTTCCTTCTTACCTCAAAACTTTATCAAATTTTATCTTTATCATTTTGTAGCTCTTAAGTTTAGGAAATTCAATTTTAACCAACTTAACTTCTTATGAACTTTGTAAATGCCACTTTGACCTCCTCGAGAGTTTTTGGCTTGACGATATAAATTCGAGTTAGTCGGGTCGCGTATAATACTTTATGATTGTATGATATAAATTCGATTTACGTTACATTTTGATCCAATCGCAATGCAACTATAGGATACATTGAGTTCAATCGGATACATCAAAACGTGCGTTTTCATATGGTTAACACATCACATAACGTTTGGACTAATCCATTCGATATTTACAAAGTACCCACGCCGCAACGCGCGCGAGTCATATTACTAGCATAACTTAAAGAGAAAGTCGGTGGCTTCGCCACCGACACTTCAACTTTCCCATTTTTTTAAAATGACCCCTTTACTTTGAATTTTTCCACCGCACCCTCATCTTTCAACTTTGCCAACACCACCCTTATACTTTGCTTTTCCACTATCACCCGCAGCTTTTATACATTAACATTACCACCCCTCTAAAATTTCCACCACAACTTTCTTGATCACTTCACTTTTCCAAGTTCACAACAATGTTTGTTCTATATGTTCTTCAATTTTAGTCCAGATGGATATGGAAAAACCCGACTAACAAATTGCCAACCCATCGTATTGCGCAGACACCCTACTAGTAAAAGCATTAATCACAAGTTAAACTATTCATAATTTATTCAAACATTGTTTATATAAATTTTTATATACACTTATATGTGTGTTCTAAAAGTAAGCATTGTGGTATTGGAGTGCAATTTGTCAATATAAAGTTGTTAAAGTTATGTACTATTACGTTTAATTAATAACAAAAGTTTTGTCTAAGCAAATACTTATTAGCCTCTTTTAAATGATGCCCTGTACCATCCAATATTGTTTGTTATGACATCTGAATTAAAGATTACATTATATAGATATGTGCACTCGCGTATACGTTTGAAGCTTCATTTTATTAATGTAGTTTTATGTTTTGTTAGGCAATTTCTATGATTCCGGTTGCTAGGGACTATCCGAGAACGAATGTGCAAAAGTTTGGGACTATAGCTGTAATTTAGAAAATGTAGAGACCGTAAGTGAAATCTTGAGAAACCACATGGACTATCCGGACAATTTTTCTCTATAAAATAAAATCTTAGAATGGGCCATGGTATTGCAATTGTAACCCGTAGATTACTACACCTACTTTTGCAAATGTCATTGCATTGTGTTTTACGAGATGTCTTAGACATTGTGTTTTACACTTCGTGTCTCCTTTTGTGTTTTACAATTTTTTGTAATTATCTTTTACGCATTGTGTTTTACATTTTTTTGTAATTGTCTTTTACACATTGCGTTTTATGAATCATGTGTTGTCTTACTACATGTTTCCACCCGTCGCGCGCCGCCGTAACGCGCGGCGGGCAAAATACTAGTTTTTGTTAAATGCATAAGTCGAATAATAAAACTACATAAATCCAACGCGTAAGCACTTTAAGATTTGTTGTAGAGATGTAGTTGCTAACACACCTATTCTCACACAAACCTGATAAAGATAATCTACATTATTAGGGTATATTTTTGTTCACTTTGACTTATTCTCATTCAATCGCGAACGATGATATAGAATGTTAGTGTGAAAGATTGTAGCTCAGGTTTGCAATGTCAGCATAGAATATGAGCTTTTATCAACGAAACACGTTTAAGATTGTAAATTAGATATGCAATGTTAACACAGAAGATGATCTTTTATAAACGAGATACATTTGAGATTGTAGCTCATTTGTGAAGTTTGTTGAAACACGCCTAAAGTGTTTTATTTGTGCTAGATTGAAGTCATAATTTTCACTCATCAAATAATGAAGTGTGCAACTTGTGTTCAAAAGCATATTTACTTTATATGTCTAGCTTTTAGATGTTCTCAAAACAAGTTATCAGTCACTAGCTAATATGTGACAAAAGTGCAAATATCATTCGGATTTATGTAAAGGTTTTTTTTTTTTTTTTTTGAACGGCAAATTTGGATCACTGACGGACCACTAGAGTATCATCGTGTCACCAGCGGAACCACCCGATCATATCCATCTCCACTAGGCATAATGTCTATACACCAATTTAGAAGAAAACCCAATAAATATGGGAAACCCTCTTTGTAAGAATCAAACCCAAGACCTATTGGTATAAAAGCTTATTTCACCCCTAAGATGTAATTAGGCTATATAGCCATGTGCTATGTAAAGAATATTGTTTTAACTTTTAAGTTATCAATTATCATCAACTCAAAAGCTTATTTCACCCCTAAGATGTAATTAGGCTAACATACTTTTTTTGTAAAAAAATGAAATGAAGACAATTCAAAGAAGTACAAACTCTCATTTAAACTGACATAATGTTTCAGTAACTAACAGTACAACCATGACATGAGTCAAAACACAATGAACATAACAAAATGTACAACTACCATATGGATCACAAAGCTATATTCACAGTTGACCAACATTGACTAACCGAAACCAACAAACAAGTACCAGTTACTACAGACCTTGATGCTCCGTCCTCACCACCGTCGGCTTAACCACACAACCACCACTTCCTCCATCCGTACAAACCCCCGACGCCACCGTCACATTAACAACATCCTCCAAACCGCCACCACTCTCGTCAAACAAAGCCGACGGATGAAGATGCGGAAACGGCAAATAGATGCTATGAACCACAATCTTCAAGTTACGCATGACGTCAGGAACCTTAATTCTGACGTAATTAATCCTCATCGGCGTAAACGTTCCGGCAGCCGTCGTCACCATCAGCGACTGACCTGATTCAAGCGTCGGTAAAAGCGTACCAGACGAGATCTTCTCTAGATCAGAAATCGCGAGTAATTTGTTCGGAATTATGTGAAATCTGACATTGTTGACGTAAGCATGCGAACCGGAGAAGATTGACACGTCATCGAGTGCGAAAACTGTAAAGTTCTGTAGATTCATCAGCTCCGACGCCTTCATCTTCATCGCTAACGCAAGGATGCTGAATCCGCTGTTACGGAGACGTAACACAGCGTCTCTGAGCATAAGCCTCATGATATACGCCGGATACTGTACCGATTGTTCCGCAACGCTTTGACGGTTACGATCTGTGATCTGAGGAGGAAATGATAGTGACGTCATCCGCTCAATGTTACACGAGAACGGAGATAACGGAGCGACGTAGCCTTGAAGTCCGTGAACAACGATGATGCCGTTGTTGAACAGATCTGGACGCGTGATCTCCACGCCACCGATGAATATCTTGGTGTTGTTGTTACCGTCGTTCGATGACGTCACCGTGATGCACCGGCCTGGATCCATAGTTTCGATCTTCGTACCGAACGCGAGTTTACGGAGGTAATCGTAAGCGAACAGGCCTGGGACGAAGTGTTCGCGGAGGAGACGAGCGGCGGAGCATGAAGAGCATGATCGGATGGAAGCGTCGGTTGGAGCGAAGAGAGTAGTCGGACCGTTCCAAGTAGTGAAGGATGAGTCGTCGGAGAGTGACGGAACGGCGATGGAGAGTTCTTGAAACCCTAGGTTTGCGAGAATGTTCTCGAAGATTGATGTCGGTGCGAAGGAGTTGTGAACGTCATGAGGGGATGTAGTGGCCGGAGTCGGTGGAGATGAGATTCCGCCGGTGGCGGTGGCTGCCGGAAAGTAGACGGTTGAGAGGAGATTTGCTAGGAGAACTAGCTTGAGTTTCAGATATGACGCCATTAATGGATACTGAGAGGTGTAGTGATGGATGATGGTGGAAAACGGTTATTTGATATTTTGAGCGGTTACAAGTTTACAACGGTGTGTATTTATAGGAGGTTGAGGGAATGAATCGGACGCGATGCATGCACTGTAGCTTCTTGTGTACCAGCTTCGGATTGTGACACGTGTAATAATACGAAAATCATATTTAGGGAATTTCGTTACACTCTTCTAAAGCATACAAATTATCAATATGCGTCCATTCTAAATTACTAGTAGTACACCAGTGGGATTATGTGGCTTCGTCAATTTGCAACGCCGCACTCGTTTTTGGTTACTACATTTATCCTCTCATGATATATTTTGTTAAGGATTCTTATGGCGGTAGGGGCACGTGCGTTGAGTGGTGACCCTGCGCGGGCTCACCACCGGCAACACCCCTTTTGTTTTGGTGATTTCAACAATCCGGTGAATACTCACCGCTCCAAAAATCCGATCGTTTTAACTTCAACAGCTGCATTGTCGTTATATGAAATTAAAAGAAAAAGAATTAATTTGTTTTCTTATATAAAACCCTACACGTTTCAATTTTCTCACACAACTCACTATAATCCTACACACCATGGATAAATAAAACAAAGGTGAAGCTAAGAAATAAGGTTCGGCTAGCCGAGGATTGGGTTCAAACCCAAGGGGACGCGTCTTGCAAACGAGTCGAGGAAGTTCTAGCGGTCCGACTGCACCGTTTCAAACCCCACACGGATATTCAACACACTCTCAACCTCAATATTTTTACCCCCAAGCTTCACAACCGTCTTTTTACAACACTCAACCCCAACCTAATTTTCCACCACAGTTATTTCCACACATACACGGTCCAATAATGGTCGCACCCGGCATATAAGAATATTCCATTGAAGCACGAAACTCATTCGCCACGTTTGCATTTAAGAGCCCGCCAATAAAATCACCAAGAGAGAATGTCGAGCACTCGCTTACGAGCTACGATGACAATGAAGACCAAGATGTATATGTTGTCCCCGAAACGCAACATTTGGATGAAGATATTGGCGAAGATGAAGAAGAATATGAGGCGAAAGACGAAGATGTTGGTGAAGCAAGTGAACCGAAAGAAAAAGAAGGAAAGATGGTGCGTCAATTTTGAACGAAAAAACATGAAAAGGTCTTAGCCAAGGCATGGATCCATTGTTCTTTAAACACGCAAAAAGGCAATCAACAAAAATATGACATTTTTTAAGAAAAATTTTCGAGCATTACAACGCAACGATCGGCGAATGTACCCGAACCGTTCATCAAGTACATTCAAAATGGCTCCATGTGTTGACGAAGTTGAACTACTTCAATAGCCTTTGGCATCAAGCGGTATAATTTTTATTTTTAACTTTATAAAGTATTTTCTATAACCAATCTGTAACACCCCGACCGCGTATACAACGCGCGGCGGAATCGTTGTGGAGTCATGTTACAAATTGTTCACAACACATGGTACTGAAGTTTAATTGTATTGGCTTATTTGAATTACATTATCTTTCGAAACACAAACAACTGTTTTTAGATTAAAGCAAAACTAAGGCCCGAGTTCATTCATATGTGTAGCACGCTTGCATAATATTAAACATTTGTACCTGAAACATATATGAAAATAATGGTCAACAATTAAGTAGGTGAGTAACAAAGGTTTTGTGATCAAATTCATAGCTATAAATTTGTATTGCAATACCCCGTCCAACTACAAGAGTCTATGAGTGAAAACCTTGTAACCAAACTTGTGAAAACCTTGTAACCAAACTTGTATCGATTGTGTTTGGTATTGCAATATGTATAACCAACTATGAAAGTTTATAACAACCCTCGGTAAAACCGACATCCTCATAATATTTCTGACATCCTAATATATCTTAAAATATATCAATATGTCTTTATATGCACCCCGTATGTGAAAAACCGAGCCCGAAGTAGATTATATATATATATAGTAAATTAAAAACAATAAAAATTTAGTTGAGGCGGGCCGCATGGGACCTCACCTCAATATAACGCGGGCCGCGCAAGGGTGTAACCAGACTTCTCTTAAACCATAAGTTCATGCGGGCCGCGTACAAGTTTGGTTAAGTTAAAGCGGGCCGCGAGTGTCCAGAATTGTGGCATAACCCGGTGCGGCCACGTGTCCGATGCGTGTCGAGCCTATATGGTGACCGGACCAAGCTACGCCGTTGACCCAGGTTGACGCGGGCCGCGTAAGGGCTGGCCTGTTCTTTACGCGGGCCGCGTGGAGACGCGATTACAGCCCTATATAAGAAGGCAACGGGCTTTCAGTTTCTGTCGTTCATTTCCTTTCTTTCTTTCTTAAATTTCTATAGTGGCGTTACTATACCCGGGCATTATACCCCCTAAAATAGCGAGATTCTGCTACGATGTAAGTACTATAACCCCTGGAGACGTATTAGATACGCTGCCCGATTGATCTAGGGTTCCGTAACGGCTGTCGTGGTTCTGCCCGACGTAGTCGTTGGAATGCCGTCTCGGGGAGAGTATTCCTAATGTTAAAATGGGTTATTATACTAACACACGTGCATTTGTGTAATTTATAGATTATCTCCAGGAAACCCTTACGAAAAACCTAAAACAGCAATGTGAGTTGATTCACTTTTTGTAAACCTTTTTGTTTACTGTTTTTACAAAACCTCACTTAATTAAATACATACAAAGCAGTTATTGAGTATTTGTAAAGAATACAATTATAGTGGATATGTTGGGGTTTTGTATACAAAATGGGTTACTGGCGTGGTAACATCCCATAAGTTGAGTATGACCGTACCACTGATGTTAATTGTGATGTCTTGGATACAAATGTAATTGCGGATGTGCCCTCAATACTGCAAATTGGTTTTTACTTAAACTTGATTAAACTGGGAATCACTCACCAGTATTTTCCACTGACAAAATGTTTTTAAAACGCGTTTCAGGTAACAATATGTGAAAGCCAAATGGAAGCCAGCTGGACAGCACTGGAGGCTTGAAAAAGTGGCAATAAAGTTACCTAATAATAAAATGGATGTTTTATTCAATAAATAGGATTTATTCCTATGAAACGTGTGTATTGAAAACTTGGGTTTTACCCATATGTTTAATGTTATAAAACATGGTGGTTTACTCTGATTAAATATATTTCCTAACTACGGTCCTGATGAAAATTTCCGCTGCCAAATTGGATAAATAAATGTGATACCACCGAACTGGCTCACGGCCGCCCGTTCCCGGGAGATAGGGATCGGGGGTTGTGACAGAAGGTGGTATCAGACCTATGCCACTGATTCAGCCACAGAAGTGTTCTGCTGACATCAAAATTCAAAGTGTTAGGAAATAAATTATGGAAATACGTGTATGATTGTATTTCTTGCTCTGTGTTATCTGACTATTTGTTAGTTTACAGTATGAGCGACTAAGGACCTTCTGACGCCTATCGTCAACTGTCTGGTTCGCCTAGGAGCGAAGGCACCTCCTCTTCTCAGCCTGCCCTCTCGGGGTATTCTGCTGACACAGAAGAAGGAATCTTTGTGTTTAAGGCTCAGTCTGAAGAGCCATTTCCTCAGAAAAAGAGGGGATGGTTCAGTAGGGGAGCGCACGAGCGTAGGAAAAGAATGAAAAAGTTGCAGGAACAGCGAGTGTTAGCCGCAGCAAAAAGAGAAACTGATGCTTATAATCAGGATATGCTCAATAGGGGTATCGCTAATATCCATATTTTAGCAACCACTGCTGCTGACCCAAACCTGGAACAAATGCTAGCACCCCAACCACAAAATCCTGACCAACCCATGGAAATAGAAAACCAGATAGAAATGCCTAATTTCAACCCGGAGGAGATACCTAGGGTACCTGCACCTGATCCTCTAGACCCAAACAACTACGACCCCTGGTGGGACGATGTTAGGGACTACGTGCAACAAAACCCAATACAGGAAAATGTGCCAATGCCCAACTTAGGAGCTTACCCAGGGTTAGATCCTCAAGATCCCTACAACATTAGTGATGCCTATGTTAGGGAAATTTTAGAGAATCCATACCCGTACCAGGCCCCTATGCCTCCGTATCAGGAACCCGTACCCCAGTTTCCAAACCCAGTCCTAGAACCTGCACCCCCAATGAGTGCAGAAAATGTCCAAGAACTTAGGACTTTTGGGGAGGAAATTTTAGAAAACAGTGATCGAATGCGACAGGTGGGAGAACGCCTCGTATGGAAATACGATGAGCGTAATATGGATTTTTGGATGAATCCATATCAGTGAAGGTGATGGCAGGAACGGTAGTAGTAATAATAATAATAATAATAAAATATATGTGTGTATGTGTTAGAAAAAAAAAATACGGATGCCTACTATTAGTATTGTAGCTTTACATTCCAGTCAGTATTGTAATTTAAATTTCAGTACTAGTGTGTAATGATGCATACTATATAAATAGAGTAAAAGTCGCAATGCTCGACGCTTTTGGTTAAAAGTGCGTGACATGTGATTGGCTATATTCAAATATTTTTGTGATATTAATATTTGGTAAATTGTTTAAAATTCAGATGGCCGACGAGGAAAATCAGGATAATCTGAATAACGATAACCAGAGTAACATTAACGTGGTTAATGAGAATCCGGACAACAATAACAATGGAAACCAAATGGATAATAGTGCCGTTCAACATATAGTGGCACAAGGAATTATAGATGCAATGCCATTTATTATTCAAACGGTTCAAGAAGCGAATAATAAAAGTAAGCATAGCAGTAAGCGACCAAGTGAACCGGAACACAGCGTAAGCAATGGACCCGTACTTCAAGCGCCCATTCCCAAAAGAAGAAGAACCATGCCATATGGTTGTTCTTACAAAGAATTCTGGTCCTGTAAACCAATAGAATTCTCGGGCAATGAAGGACCCATTGCAGCCTTACGCTGGATAGAGAAAACTGAGGCTATTCTAAAAATAAGCAAATGTGCTGAAGAAGATAAGATAATGTTTGCTTCAAATCTGTTTAAAAACGCAGCCTTAGAATGGTGGAACACTATCCTCCAGTCAAGAGGAAGTGATAGGATTTATAACATGGAATGGGAGGAATTTAAGAACATGGTAGAAAGGAAATTCTGCCCTCCCAATGAAAAGGAACAGATAGCAAATAAGTTTCTGAATCTTAGAATGACCGGGGTAGACAGTAAGGGTTACACTACCACATTCTTTGAATATGCTAGGATAGTACCTACCCTTGCATCACCTGAACCGGTATTAATCTCCCGTTATATCTGGGGATTAATTGGAGAAATTAGACATGTAGTCAAGGCAGCTAGACCACAAAATATAGAAGAAGCTGTAGAACTAGCCAATACCTTGACAGATGAGTTAATCCGTACTAGAGAAGAAGACCAGAGGAGAAACCTAACCCAAAGGCTTACTCAAGAATTCCGTTCTGGGAATTCCAATCGTAGGAATGTAGGTTCTACCTCTGTACCATACTGCAAAGCCTGCAGAAAGAAGCATTCCGGAAGATGCTCTACTTACTGTAATTTTTGCAAGGCCCCAGGACACAAGGAAGAGAATTGCAAGAAGAAATCCAGTAACGGAATGTGTTTCAATTGTGGAGAAAAAGGTCACATTAGGACAAACTGTCCGAAATTGGCTCTAGCTGCAACCAACAAAAATCCTAAAAATGCTAGAGCATTCGTGCTAACTGCAGACGAAGCTAGACTAATTCCGGACGTCATTACTGGTACGTTTTTAGTTAATGATATTTTTGCGAAAGTATTATTTGACTCTGGTGCAAACCAAAGTTTTATTAATACTTCATTTTGCAAACTCCTAAATCAATCATTAACTAAACTACCACAAGAATGTCTAGTAGAAACCGCAAATGGAGAAACCGTTAGAATTTCTGAAATCTTGCAGGGAGCAAGAATAGAAATTTTTAATCAAAAGTTTATTGCAAACCTTTACCCAATGAATCTGGTAGGATTTGATGTCGTGTTAGGAATGGATTGGTTAATAGCCAATAAAGCCAATATCCTATGTGATCAAAAGTCAATTCAGGTAAAATCACCAAGAGGTGAAAAGATCATAATCAAAGGAGATAAGCCATCTAGATCCACTAAATTCATCTCTGTGATGAAAACTGCAAGTTATATAAGGAAAGGATCTATAGTGTATTTGATTTCTATAATCACTAACACTAAAGGAAAAGAGTTAAAAGACATTCCAGTAGTGTCCCAATTTTCAGATGTCTTTCCAGAAGAATTGCCAGGACTACCACCAGACAGGGAAGTTGAATTCAGAATTCACCTATTACCAGGGACAGCACCGATTGCCAAAGCACCTTACCGTTTGGCACCCGCTGAAATGCAAGAACTGAAGAGACAACTAGACGAATTGTTGGAGAAAGGATTCATACAGCCAAGCTCATCGCCATGGGGAGCGCCGATTTTATTTGTTAAAAAGAAGGACGGATCAATGCGTATGTGCATTGACTACCGTGAATTGAACAAAGTCATGATTAAGAATCGGTATCCATTACCGAGGATCGATGATTTGTTTGATCAACTTCAAGGAGCTCGATTTTTCTCTAAAATCGATTTAAGATCAGGATATCATCAACTAAAGGTACAGGAAGAGGACATTCCTAAAACCGCATTCAGAACAAGGTATGGTCATTATGAATTTACTGTCATGCCATTTGGTTTAACCAATGCCCCAGCCGCATTTATGGACATGATGAACCGAATATGTAAGCCATATTTGGATAAATTCATAATTGTCTTCATAGATGATATTCTAATTTACTCTAAAAGTAAAGAAGAGCATGCAAAGCATTTGCAATTACTTTTAAGTTTATTGAGAAAAGAAAAGCTTTATGCTAAATTTTCAAAGTGTGAGTTTTGGTTAGAACAAGTACAATTCCTCGGACATTTAGTTAACCATGAAGGAATTCATGTAGATCCAACAAAAATCGAGGCAATTACCAAATGGAAAACCCCAGAGTCACCAACTGAAGTTAGAAGTTTCTTAGGATTGGCCGGTTATTATAGAAGATTTATCCGAGATTTTTCTAGAATAGCCATTCCTTTAACTAAGTTAACCTGTAAATCTGTTAAGTTTGAATGGGGACCAAAACAAGAAGAAGCCTTTAGAATTCTTAAGCAAAGATTAACCCATACACCCATACTAGCGTTACCAGAAGGAACTGAAGACTTTGTAGTCTTTTGTGACGCTTCTAAGTTAGGTTATGGATGCATATTAATGCAACGTCAAAAGGTTATAGCTTATGCATCTAGACAGCTTAAGAGTCATGAAGAAAATTATTCGACCCATGATTTGGAATTAGGAGCCATAATTTTTGCCCTTAAGATTTGGAGACATTATCTATATGGTAGTAAGTTTACCATATTCACGGATCATAAGAGTTTAAGATATGTCTTCGGGCAAAAAGAGTTGAATATGAGACAGAGACGCTGGATGGAGTTACTTAGTGATTATGATTGTGATATCCAGTATCATGCAGGAAAAGCCAATGTGGTGGCTGATGCTTTAAGTCGAAAGTATCATGAAAAGCCAAAAAGGGTACGTTCTCTTAAATTAAATCTACTAGTAGATTTAAACAATCAAATTAGAAAAGCACAAGAATCAGTAATCAAGGAGGATACTGAAAAATTAAAAGGAATGATTAAGGAATTAGAACAAGGAACAGATGGAATTTGGAAGTTCCATCAAAAGAGAATGTGGATACCTAAATTAGGAAATTTACGTCACCGTATATTAGAAGAAGCTCATAGGTCTAAATATACGATGCACCCAGGAAGTGATAAAATGTACCAGGATTTAAGGAAAAATTTCTGGTGGATAGGAATGAAAAAGGATGTAGCAGCTTATGTTTCTAAATGTTTAACTTGCTCACAAGTTAAAGCTGAACATCAGAAACCCTCAGGATTGTTACAACAATTAGAAATACCAGTTTGGAAATGGGAATTGATAACAATGGATTTTGTTACCAAATTGCCTAAAACAAGGAAAGGTAATGATACAATCTGGGTGATTGTAGATAGGTTAACCAAGTCAGCTCATTTCTTACCAATGAAGGAAACCTTTAGTATGGAACAATTAGCCAAATTATATGTAAATGAAATCGTTTCTTTACATGGCATTCCTTTATCAATTGTTTCTGATAGGGATAGCCGTTTTACCTCTCATTTTTGGTCAAGTTTCCAAAAAGCAATGGGAACTAGATTAAATCTAAGCACAGCTTATCATCCTCAAACAGACGGGCAAAGCGAAAGAACAATTCAGACAATGGAGGACATGCTTAGAGCTTGTGTAATTGATTTTGGAGGTAACTGGGACGAACACTTACCTTTAATAGAATTTTCTTATAATAACAGTTACCACACAAGTATCAATGCTGCACCATTCGAAGCACTTTATGGACGAAAGTGCAGAACCCCAGTCTGTTGGGCAGAAATTGGGGAAAAACAATTATCTGGACCCGAGATAGTACAGGAAACAACTGATAAAATCATTCAAGTCAATGAACGACTGAAAACAGCATGTGATCGACAAAAGAGTTATGCCGATAACAGACGCAAACCATTAGAATTTCAAGTAGGAGATAAAGTATTATTAAAAGTCTCTCCCTGGAAAGGAGTGGTACGATTCATCAAAAGAGGAAAGCTAAGTCCCAGGTATATTGGACCTTTCAAAATTCTTAAAAGAATAGGACCTGTAGCCTATCAGCTACAACTGCCAGAGGAAATGGTAGGAATACATGATGTATTTCATGTATTTAATCTCAAAAAGTGCCTAACTGATAAATCACTCGTAGTACCTCTCAAGGATATAGAGGTTAATGAACAACTCAAATTTGTAGAGAAGCCTCTACAGATTGAAGATAGAAAAATTAAAAATCTCAAGCATAAGAGATTAGTTCTGGTCAAAGTGAAATGGGACTCTAAAAGAGGACCTGAATACACATGGGAACTTGAATCAGAAATGCAAAAGAAATATCCACACTTGTTCCAGTAGATCTCGAGGACGAGCTCTAAAACAAGGTGGGGAGGATATAACAACCCTCGGTAAAACCGACATCCTCATAATATTTCTGAAATCCTAATATATCTTAAAATATATCAATATGTCTTTATATGCACCCCGTATGTGAAAAAACGAGCCCGAAGTAGATAATATATATATATATATATAGTAAATTAAAAACAATAAAAATTTAGTTGAGGCGGGCCGCATGGGACCTCACCTCAATATAACGCGGGTCGCGCAAGGGTGTAACCAGACTTCTCTTAAACCATAAGTTCATGCGGGCCGCGTACAAGTTTGGTTAAGTTAAAGCGGGCCGCGAGTGTCCAGAATTGTGGCATAACCCGGTGCGGCCACGTGTCCGAGGCGTGTCGAGCCTATATGGTGACCGGACCAAGCTACGCCGTTGACCCAGGTTGACGCGGGCCGCGTAAGGGCTTGCCTGTTCTTTACGCGGGCCGCGTGGAGACGCGATACACGGTCCAAGAATGGTCGCACCCGGCATATAAGAATATTCCATTGAAGCACGAAACTCATTCGCCACGTTTGCATTTAAGAGCCCGCCAATAAAATCACCAAGAGAGAATGTCGAGCACTCGCTTACGAGCTACGATGACAATAAAGACCAAGATGTATATGTTGTCCCCGAAACACAACATTTGGATGAAGATATTGGCGAAGATGAAGAAGAATATGAGGCGAAAGACGAAGATGTTGGTGAAGCAAGTGAACCGAAAGAAAAAGAAGGAAAGATGGTGCGTCAATTTTGAACGAAAAAACATGAAGAGGTCTTAGCCAAGGCATGGATCCATTGTTCTTTAAACACGCAAAAAGGCAATCAACAAAAATAGGACATTTTTTAAGAAAAATTTTCGAGCATTACAACGCAACGATCGGCGAATGTACCCGAACCGTTCATCAAGTACATTCAAAATGGCTCCATGTGTTGACGAAGTTGAACTACTTCAATAGCCTTTGGCATCAAGCGGTATAATTTTTATTTTTAACTTTATAAAGTATTTTCTATAACCAATCTGTAACACCCCGACCGCGTATACAACGCGCGGCGGAATCGTTGTGGAGTCATGTTACAAATTGTTCACAACACATGGTACTGAAGTTTAATTGTATTGGCTTATTTGAATTACATTATCTTTCGAAACACAAACAACTGTTTTTAGATTAAAGCAAAACTAAGGCCCGAGTTCATTCATATGTGTAGCACGCCTGCATAATATTAAACATTTGTACCTGAAACATATATGAAAATAATGGTCAACAATTAAGTAGGTGAGTAACAAAGGTTTTGTGATCAAATTCATAGCTATAAATTTGTATTGCAATACCCCGTCCAACTACAAGAGTCTATGAGTGAAAACCTTGTAACCAAACTTGTGAAAACCTTGTAACCAAACTTGTATCGATTGTGTTTGGTATTTCAATATGTATAACCAACTATGAAAGTTTATAACAACCCTCGGTAAAACCGACATCCTCATAATATTTCTGACATCCTAATATATCTTAAAATATATCAATATGTCTTTATATGCACCCCGTATGTGAAAAACCGAGCCCGAAGTAGATTATATATATATATATAGTAAATTAAAAACAATAAAAATTTAGTTGAGGCGGGCCGCATGGGACCTCACCTCAATATAACGGGGGCCGCGCAAGGGTGTAACCAGACTTCTCTTAAACCATAAGTTCATGCGGGCCGCGTACAAGTTTGGTTAAGTTAAAGCGGGCCGCGAGTGTCCAGAATTGTGGCATAACCCGGTGCGGCCACGTGTCCGATGCGTGTCGAGCCTATATGGTGACCGGACCAAGCTACGCCGTTGACCCAGGTTGACGCGGGCCGCGTAAGGGCTGGCCTGTTCTTTACGCGGGCCGCGTGGAGACGCGATTACAGCCCTATATAAGAAGGCAACGGGCTTTCAGTTTCCGTCGTTCATTTCCTTTCTTTCTTTCTTAAATTTCTATAGTGGCGTTACTATACCCGGGCATTATACCCCCTAAAATAGCGAGATTCTGCTACGATGTAAGTATTATAACCCCTGGAGACGTATTAGATACGCTGCCCGATTGATCTAGGGTTCCGTAACGGCTGTCGTGGTTCTGCCCGACGTAGTCGTTGGAATGCCGTCTCGGGGAGAGTATTACTAATGTTAAAATGGGTTATTATACTAACACACGTGCATTTGTGTAATTTATAGATTATCTCCAGGAAACCCTTACGAAAAACCTAAAACAGCAATGTGAGTTGATTCACTTTTTGTAAACCTTTTTGTTTACTGTTTTTACAAAACCTCACTTAATTAAATACATACAAAGCAGTTATTGAGTATTTGTAAAGAATACAATTATAGTGGATATGTTGGGGTTTTGTATACAAAATGGGTTACTGGCGTGGTAACATCCCATAAGTTGAGTATGACCGTACCACTGATGTTAATTGTGATGTCTTGGATACAAATGTAATTGCGGATGTGCCCTCAATACTGCAAATTGGTTTTTACTTAAACTTGATTAAACTGGGAATCACTCACCAGTATTTTCCACTGACAAAATGTTTTTAAAACGCGTTTCAGGTAACAATATATGAAAGCCAAATGGAAGCCAGCTGGACAGCACTGGAGGCTTGGAAAAGTGGCAATAAAGTTACTTAATAATAAAATGGATGTTTTATTCAATAAATAGGATTTATTCCTATGAAACGTGTGTATTGAAAACTTGGGTTTTACCCATATGTTTAATGTTATAAAACATGGTGGTTTACTCTGATTAAATATATTTCCTAACTACGGTCCTGATGAAAATTTCCGCTGCCAAATTGGATAAATAAATGTGATACCACCGAACTGGCTCACGGCCGCCCGTTCCCGGGAGATAGGGATCGGGGGTTGTGACAAAGTTGGTATATTAGAGAAAACCTTGTAGCCATGAATCTTGACAAAAACATTTCTTTGTAAAACCGTGTAAGTAAAAAATTGTTTTCTCGTAAATTGTATGGTTTATATATATATTTGCTTGAAAACCATTTTTATCTTTGTGTAAACCAATTGTTTCGTCTTGTATAAACCAATAGTTTCATTTCGTATAAATAAGGGTGGTCGTGTGGTGAATACATTCAAACCTGTGTTGACTTTGGACAAGCCCAAGAAGGGTTTATCAAAAATTTCGCAGTTTCTGTCATTCCCAAAAGTAACTTCCAAACACAAGAAACCCACAGGAAGCGGGAATGAGGTTTTCAATCCTATGGCACCATAACATACTACTAGTCGGCTTGGCCAAAGTTAATGAACATACTCGTGTTATGGATAATGCACACCAAGTTTCATACAAATTGAAAAGCATGTAATCGTGTTTTGTAAACTTGGAAAAGCAATAGTAAGCACATATGTATTACCCCAAAAGATTTTGAAAACGTAAAAGTGGGGAAGTTGTACTCACTTAAAAAACGGTAAGTGCACAGTACCCCTAACCGCGGAGGAAATACCCCCTCCCAAACCGCTACCCGACCAAGCAAGCCTGGCGGTGAAATCCCCCGCCGAGTTGACAACGGATCTGCATGGGGGCCGAAACCGCGTCCCCACGGTTTGTATGGGTGTCGGTGGCCATTGGGCTAACACCCAGTGGTTGGGAATATGTACTCACTTGATTGATGATGTTGTGCTTAATCGTGCTCGCAAAGCTCAACTGTTTCCTAAAAATAAAGATTCGCTCGTTCAGGTTTTGTTGTGATAACGTTTATGGATGAATGTGGGTAGGGCTGTGGATGTGATGAAAATACAACATTTAAATTATGTCAAATACGGCGTAAAAGCAACCCTTTTTAGTACTAATGTTGGAAAAAGCTCGTCTTTTTGTTCCTTTTAGATTTTCAGGGATAAAAGAGCATAAATTTTCAAAAGAAGCAAAAAGACAGCAAAATCCAACATAAATGTAAAGAAGAAGGAATTGCCGCAGCTCGCCAAGCCCCAATTCACAACCAAACCTCAAAATAACAAGAACAGAAGGCTGACACGGGGCCATGTTCACCTGACATAGGCCGTGTCCGAAGATGGATACTGGGCAGGAGAAAAGACAACTGCAAAAGACAAAAATGGCAACCAACACGGGGCCGTGTTAAGCCAACACGGGGCGTGGTCAACTCAAAGACTTTCAGAATATGCGATAGTACAACAAGTACTTTGGCCACGGGTCGTGCCGTTGACACACGGGGCCATGTTAGTACAACATCTGACAAGCAGTTAATGAGAAATAGAGAGAGAAATGGGCACTGGGCCGTGCCAGCCGGGCACGGGCCGAGTTGAAGCTTCTGAAGACAGCTATAAATAGGAGTGCTTGGTTCCACTTCAACTCATCCCTTGGCAAACCACTTCTCTCTCACTTGCCACCACTCCACCACCACTTGTAACACCTCGTAAAATCACAACCACTATTATAAAGACACGTGTCATGGAAGGTAAACGTGTTATAAACCCGGGTCAAATTAAAAGATGCATGGTAGGATTAAAAGTGTCAACATGTTAATTAATACCTCTGAGTGACCTAATTATTAATCCCAAACCTTAATATGTTTAATAAACATCTGATATATACTCAAGTCCGGTTATTTCTGGTGGTTGTAAAAGAATGGATCCTATGTGTCTTTACGACAAAACTTCATTCAAAAACCTTCATCAATAAAGTCCAAGAATATATGAGTGCATGGCAACACTTTCAAGAGCATGCAAGCCTGTTTACATGGTCCCCTCTACTGGAAAAAGACATAAGATTCGAAGTTGTGAAGAATGCATGGTCAAAACCTAAAAGTTTACAAGATTTTGTCTTCTGACAAGGCTTACGAACCGCAAGGTGTATGCCTTACGGACCGTAAGGCAGCACGACTGGGCGATAAATTCTAAAAAGCGGATACGGACCGCAAAGCCAAAGGCTTACGATCCGTAAGACCTGTAACTGGGCAGATTTTTGGACAATTGCCTGTTACAGCAGGTTACACCGCCTTTGAAGGATGGTTTTTGAAATTCAAGAGCTTGGCCAGTGGTTTTTCATGCATAGGGACACCTGGGATCATCATGGAACATTTGTAGACTTTGTTGTAATAATCTTATGCAATTTAAAGTCCTATATAATGAGTTCTTTGTTGCAACATTGAACTTACTCACTTGGAAATTATTCTAAACACTCTCTCTGGAGTTCCTGGAGCTCAAGATACTTCTATTAAGTTCCAAAATCGTGCTTAGGACCATTGTAAGTGTCCTTAACCTCCTAATTACAGTTATAATTAGTTTAATGAGCAAAAGTCAAACTTATCGTAATTAAGGTTTGACTTAGTGATTAATCACTAATGGTCCAGTCATTAGTCAAATTAAAAGTATAAGTTGGTAATTATGTAGGTAATAAACCCCTAAGAGGTCACCTACTGATTATCACCCTAACTTGGTCAAATGTCGGGTCAAACTTAATTATAAAAAGTCAAACAGAAAGCTATTTTTCAAATAAACATATAATTAACAATGTAGGAGCCATGAAACCTGTTTTAACACTAAAATAACTTGGTAATTAATGTAAGAACATGTCTAAGCATGTTCAACCCGACAATTTCAAGTTTAGGCTCGGTTCGGAACCGAAAGTCGCAAAATTTGACTTTTGCTTTGACTTTCGATTCTGACCCAATGTGGTATATTTTAGAAATGCCTTAGAGCTCTATTAGGACCAGATTATAGGTTAGTATAACCCTCTGAGGTTATACAACTTGGTTCCTTAGTTATCCGATTCATTTGCATGTTTCCGTTATACGCCTAAGTGTGACCGTTTTGCCCTTTTTTTTTACCTTAAAACAAGATTTTCGAAAATGTGAAAGGACAAAAACCTTTGCTACTGATTTATAAACTTGTCCTAAAAATATGACATCAGTTTGAGGTCTAGATTAAGAGTTATGCTCAATATCGTAATTAGAAAGTTTTTTATTAATTAAACGACATTAGTAGCATAAAGCCTATCTAAACCCAAATTTTGACACCAAAATTTTTACCCACTGATGTAATATAATATTTTGAGATTTTTGAAGATTTTTAATTATTTTTAAACTGAGCATAACATAGGATTCTAGCTTTGATTCGGTAATTGTCGGTTATACCCTTTTCATGCATAAAATGAGTTTTACATAATATTTTGATACCAAACTTTTACCATTGATTTTATATGATAAATAAAATATTTTGAAATTTATAAACTGATCAAAAACTCAGATTTCCTATTTTAACCCGAAAATCGCTTAAAACCGACTTTTACGCGTTTTAAGCGCATAGTATGAGTTAAAAATATTTTTGGCATATAAAACTTAATACCTACTGATATTTTAAGTAAAATTTTATACTTTATCAGTAAGCAAAAGTTTTAAACTCAGATTTCCTAAAATGACCTTTAAAGCTTATGTGAAATTACCAAAACGCCCCTTCGGTGCATAGTTTGGTTATAAATGATAAATTTCACATATATGCAATACCTTACTGATATAACTTATTTAATTAAATGTTTTTACTGATCTTTTCAGTCCGGAATCTCAGATTAATGTTTAACCTCTTTTATAACCTTTAAAATGACCAAAATACCCCTACGGGGCTTAAATTGAGTTTAAATTCATTTTGGGCATAATGGAAGGTATCCTACTGATATCACAACATATTTAAGGCATATTAACTTGTGAAACCTGTACATGACTCTTTTGGTTACCCGTTATACATTAATCGCGTTCGGTACGATTTATGTGACTAGTTCGCATAAATTGACCGAAACGGGTCAAACCTTATCATTTTTATCTCAAAATCCAGAATGTGTTTAGTTTACCCATATTATACAAGTCTTCAAACTTCTCGGGTCTAAACCACATTCTAATCCGGTCTTCGCTTAATCATGCGTTTTGAACCGTATATCTTCCTTTAAAACTAACCGGTCTAAGTTAGACTTAATTAAGACCCGTTAGGAATCTAATAGGTTATTAAAAACTTCGTTCCAGATTAGGAGACCAGTAAAATATAGTTGCACTCGCTGATTGATATATATATACTTGCTCAGGTAAATACTTTTAACTTATTTTCCCTTATACGGGCTTGGGGGTACGGTATATAAAATACCGCTTGGTCGGGCATTGAATTTTTAATCATATGAAGGTTAATTTATTGAGATGACCCGTTTAATCTGTTTTGTTTGTTTTAAGCCTTTGGGGGGTTAATGACCATGTCCTGGATATCCTCGGCTCATTCATTGAAATGGCCACGATTTAAGCACGGGGTGTAGGCATACACCTGCCGGTGCGTATGTAAAAATAATATAACCGCCTGTTCGAGAATAACTCGCCGTGGGATATATTATGTGGTGTGTCTATTAATCTTTAACCCGGTATTCAGCCCGGGCTACTGAACGTATAACGAACATGTAATTCTTTTACTAGTTTATATATAAATAATTATCCCAAGTTATAAAAGATATTTTGTGCCTTGTGCATTTAAATCAATTTTCATAAACATTTTCAAAATGAGTCGGTTAATTGTATTTACCAGTGTAAACTGACGTATTTTCCAAAAGGCTATAGTGCAGGTACTAGGCGGAATAGGCTGGCTACTCTTGAGTGAATAAATAAGAGTCTTGTAAGCCTTATCACTTAAGATCTGTTGAACAATGTTCTTTTTATCTTTGATCCGCCTGTGGATCCCTTACAACCGTTTTTGTAATAATTGACATTACTTTCTTTCGGTTTGTAATGATTTTATCTTTCGACTTCCGCTATGTATTAAACTGTGATAAATTGTCTATGATGATATTAACTACGTCACGATACTCCCTACCGGGCCCACCGGTAATACGTGGAAATATCGGGGTGTGACAGGTTGGTATCAGAGCCAATGTTGAGTGAATTAAACACTAGCCTTTTGTGTTTAATCTCAACGACACAGTTGCACATTCCTCGACTTCTGAGTCTAGGCAAAGAACTTAGGACTAATCCCAATTTGTTTTATTTTGTCCTTTATTGTTTTTCCTTTGTTGTCATTTTGTTTGTTTTGATAGGTTCAACAAAATGCCACCAAGGTTCAAAAGAGGAGGACGAGGCAAGGCGCCATTTACCAGCCATGATCATGAAGCCGGACCTTCTCACCGGCGAACTCCATCTATTACCATGAGCACAAGTCCTCAAGAGGATTGGAGGACTTATTTGGAGCCCGCGAGACGATCCGTCTCGCTAAGTTCGTCACCCTCTTATCATCATTCCTTTGGGCCGCAATCGGAGAACGAGCCCAATGATTCGCACCATTCATACCTACCACTGCAGCGGTCGGGGTCGCACCGCGCCTTTGAAGACCCGACCCCGTTTTTCCAGAGCCAGTTCAACCCGGTCAACCAGGTGCAAGAACCAATGGGTTTTAACCCATTGGGACCAGAGGATCACTTCTCTGGTGACCATGCTATGGACATGGATGAAGACACGGATCCCGCCAAACCACCAACTGGGACACCTACTCACCCCACCGAGATTTCAGATGGGTCGTCTTTTCATGGATTACCTTATCATGGTCCAGACAGCTTTGAGGCAATATTTGCACAATACGACTGGGTGTTTATCCTCTCCTACCACTCAGAGCCTCAGCAGCAGCAACAACAGCAGGATTCCTCCGAGGATTCACGTTTTGTAGCGGTCACTCCACCGCCACCACCGCCAGTTCAGCAGCCGCCTCCGAAGCCACCGAGGCGGAGAAGATCAAACGCACGGATGTCCGTGTGAGGGGGAGTCCGTATCAGCACCCCTCAACCTTCGAGTGGCAGTCACTACCCACCACTTTATGAAGACCCGCAGATGGCTGGGCCTTCAAACCTCGTATCTGAGGTGGACTCTGCGCCAGTCGCACCACCACCAATGGGTTATGATAACCCGATTCCATCATACGCCGGTACAGCGACGTATAACCCCTTTGAGCAGCCGGCCCACACTAACTACAACTACGCCGAAGCTGACCGATACCTTGTAGCGGCGAACTACAATGCTCTTAACCTCGAGGGGCCCTATGGAGCTCCCTGGGGGATTGGATACCCCGCCTATGGGTACCGACACCCGCCACCTCCTCAACCTCCACATCAGCAGCCGCCGCAGCCGCCATTGATACCCCTAACGCAACAACAGGAGATTCTCCAAAGGTTGAACCAGGTGGAGCGGGAGGTTCAAGAAGAGCGTAGGAACAACCAAGGATTTCTCAAAGGTCTGGCAAGTTTAATCAAGGGAAAGAAGAAAAGGGATTTTTGAAGATTCCTTATTTATTTATTTGTATTGTAATTTCCTTGTTCAAGTCCCTGCGTGGACATCTATTTCTATATTTAGTCCCTGCTAGGACTTGTTTTTCCAGTTTAGCCCCTGCGTGGGCATGTCATTTCTGTTAAAATCTCGTTTAGGGCATTCATGTACTCTTTTATTTAATATTGGAATGTGTTAAATTTTAATTTTCATTACATGCATAAATATAATATATAAAATGAAACAAAATATCATTCCTTTTAAAAACTAATTCTGCCATTATATATAAAATAAAATCTAAAAAGGGAAAAACCTAGCCCATGTGTCATTTTAAGACAGTGTCATGATGGTAGTTCCTTAATTAGATTTAGATCCTTGTTAACATCTGAAAACATGTTAACACTCTTGGCAAATGTGATTCGATAAAATCACATAAGTCATTCTTAAATTGGATTCTTCCAATTCCTTTCTTATTTATTTAATCATCCAGTAGTGATGAAGTGCCTACGGGCCGTAATTAATGTCCTTTGAGACTAAAGACAGTTGTGGCCTACGACTCCCTGTCAAGAAGAGGTAATGAACTATGATTCAAGCCTCAATGCCTCGATCCTATAAAATCTTGGCTTATAATTTAAATTTGTTACTGTGACTTGGCCTTTTATGCTATTATTATATCTTAATTATAACTATGGATTATTATAATAAAAATCCTGAATGGATATATTTAACAAAATTAACCGATATGGTTTATTAATACCATGGTTAATAAATCATCAAGAATGATAGTACTGTTATAGACTTCTGAATAAATTATTGACATCATTTTATGTAGCAATCAAGCTACATGGCTGAGTCTGAAGAAGTTAACAGTCACCCTCTGGAAAATCATGAGGCTACTAGGATCAACATAACCAGGGAAGAACTTCGAACATTGATTGATACTGCTGTATCTAAAGCCATGGATAGGCAATTCAGGGAATCAAGTGGTACACATAGCAAGACCTCATCTGTACCCCATTCCAAATCTCACCCTAAGACTCACTCTGAGGCTCATAGTAAGCCACCTTCTAAACAACATGAGTTAAAGAAGGATGATGTTCAACACTCCTCGAATCAGCACAGTGTTCCATCTAAAAAGATTGTATTTGATCGTGAACCACGTACAAAGACCTGTACTTATAAATATTTCGTTTCCTGCAAACCCAGGGATTTCACTGGGGAAAAAGGAGCTATTGACTGCATGACATGGTTAGACGAAATGGATACTGTGGTTGGCATCAGTGGTTGCGCTGATAGGGATGTGGTGAAGTTTGTATCTCAGTCATTCAAAGGTGAGGCACTAGCTTGGTGGAGGTCTTTGATCCAAGCTACTGGAAAGATCCCATTGTACAATCTGTCTTGGAATCAGTTTGTGACGTTGATCAAGGAAAATTTCTGTCCTCAACACGAGGTTGAGAAGATCGAGACTGAATTCCTGACATTGGTGGTGAAGAATTTGGACTGTCAGGCCTACCTTATAAGTTTTAATACAATGTCTCGATTGGTTCCATACTTAGTGACACCGGAACCAAAGCGGATAGCTCGATTCATTGGGGGTTTAGCCCCGGAGATCAAAGCCAGTGTGAAGGCATCCCGACCTACTACCTTTAGGTCTATAGCTGATTTATCCTTGTCTCTTACCCTTGATGCGGTCAGGCAGAGATCACTTAGGAATTCTGATGCTGGGAAGAGAAAACGTGAGGATGATAACTCACACCGTTCAGACAAGAAGCACAAAGGGAACTCTGACCACAAGAAGAGTTCCGGGTTTAGAAAGGATGATCAATAGTCGGGCGAGAAGACCAAATGCAAAATCTGTAAGAAGCGCCATTTGGGGAGGTGCAGATACGAATCAAAATTCCAATCACAGCCGAGAGCTTGTGGGATTTGTAAGTCGAACGAGCACAAGACGTTAGACTGCAAGAAGATAAAGGACGCGACGTGCTATAACTGTAATGAGAAGGGGCACATCAAGTCCAACTGCCCAAAGTATGCAAAGAAACCGAAGGAAGGCAAGAAGACCAACGCTAGGGTCTTCCAGATGAATGCATGGGAAGCAGTTCAGGATGATAACGTGATAACAGGTACCTTCCTTATTAATGATATTTATGCAAGGGTATATTTGATTCGGGTGGAGATAAGTCATTTGTTGATAATAAGTTTTGTAAACTGTTAAATCTGCCCGTTAAATCCCTAAGCATAAATTATGAAGTAGAACTAGCCGATGGTACCTTAGAAACTGCCTCAACTGTGTTTTATGGATGTTTTATATCCATTAGGAACCACTCTTTTCCGTTATCCTTGCTTCCTTTGAAATTAGCTGGTTTCGACATAGTTATAGGCATGGACTGGTTATCTCATAACCAAGCCCAGATCGTGTGTGACAAGAAATAAGTAGTGATCAAGACTCCGCTTGGTGAGCCACTTACCATACAAGGAGATACTCAGTATAGGTTGCCTAAGCAGGTGTCTATGCTTAAGGCATCAAAGTGTTTGAAGAAGGGTTGTGTCATTTACATGGCACAGGTGACTATTGATGAACCAAAGCCCAAGGCTGAAGACATTCCTGTCATTTCTGAATATCCAGAAGTATTCCCTGAAGAACTACCTGGTTTACCACTAGATAGGCAAGTAGAGTTCAGAATCGACATTATTCCTGAAGCAGCACCTGTTGCAAGAGCGCCTTACAGGTTAGCACCAACAGAGATGAAAGAGTTAAGAACTCAACTGGATGATTTATTGGCCAAAGGATTTATCAGGCCTAGCTCATCTCCCTGGGGAGCACCAATCCTGTTTGTGAAGAAGAAGGATGGATCGATGCGTCTATGCATCGACTATCGCGAACTTAACAAGGTCACGATCAAGAACAGATATCCATTGCCCAGGATCGACGATCTATTCGATCAGCTTCAAGGAGCCAGTTACTTCTCCAAGATCGACTTGAGATCAGGGTATCATCAGCTGAAGGTTAAAGATGAAGATGTACACAAGACTGCATTCAGAACTCGTTATGGTCACTACGAGTTCTTAGTGATGCCTTTTGGGCTCACTAATGCACCAGCAGCGTTCATGGATCTCATGAACCGCGTCTGCAAGCCCTACTTGGATAAATTTGTCATCGTCTTCATTGATGACATTCTTATTTACTCAAAGAATCAAGCTGACCATGAGAAGCACCTTCGTTGTATCCTTACACTACTTCAACAAGAAAAGCTCTACGCCAAGTTTTCGGAATGTGAATTTTGGCTTCGTGAAGTCCAATTTCTTGGACATGTGGTTACCGAGCATGGTATCCAGGTGGATCCCGCTAAGATTGAAGCTATCATGAATTGGCAAGAGTCGAAGACGCCCACTGAGATTCGCAGCTTCCTAGGTCTGGCAGGATACTATAGGCGTTTTATAGAAAACTTCTCAAGGATTGCAGCGCCCCTAACTTCACTAACCCGCAAGAATAGCAAGTTTAACTGGGGTCCTAAGCAGCAAGAATCTTTTGACATCCTTAAGCAGAAGTTGAGCAATGCACCTGTGTTGACATTGCCTGATGGGATAGAGGAGTTTGTAGTATACTACGACGCATCACACACTGGTATGGGATGTGTGCTCATGCAGAAAGGCAAGGTTATTGCCTATGCTTCTCGACAATTAAAGGTGCACGAAAAGAATTACACCACCCACGACTTGGAATTGGGTGCCGTTGTGTTTGCACTAAAACTTTAGAGGCATTATCTATATGGTACCAAGTGTGTGATCTATTCTGATCACAAGAGCCTTCAACATCTGTTTAATCAGAGGGACTTAAACATGAGGAAGCGACGATGGATGGAGACTTTAAATGACTATGATTGTGAGATCCGATACCATCCAGGCAAGGCAAATGTGGTCGCCGATGCTTTAAGTAGGAAAGAAAGGGTTAAGCCCATAAGAATCAATGCCAAGGGCATTGAATTAAAGAACAGTTTGAATGAAAGATTGTTAGCCACTCAGAAAGGAGCCGTATTAGAAGCTAACTATCCAAATGAAAAACTGGGAATCACTGCAGAACAGCTATCTTATGGCAAGGATGGAATCTTAAGATTGAATGGACGGATATGGGTTCCAATCTATGGAGGACTTCGGGACGTTATCCTCCAAGAAGTCCACAGTTCTAAGTATTCTGTTCATCCTGGAAGTGACAAGATGTACAAGGATTTGAAGGCAAATTATTGGTGGATAGGCTTGAAGAAGTCTATAGCCACTTATGTGGCCAAATGTTTGACGTGCGCGCAAGTTAAAGCTGAACACCAGAAGCTGTCAGGTTTGCTACAACAGCCTGAACTTCCCACCTGGAAGTGGGAGATGGTGACTATCGATTTTATCACCAAGTTACCAAAGACAAAGCGAGGAAATGATACTATTTGGGTTATAGTGGACAGATTGACTAAGTCAGCCCACTTCTTACCTATTAAGGAAACACACAGCTCAGATAAGTTAGCTCAGCTATACGTGGATGAGATTGTATCTCTCCACGGAGTGCCAGTGTCTATCATCTCTGATAGGGATACAAGGTATACATCGCATTTCTGGAAAAGCTTTCATCAATCCTTAGGCACTCGATTAAATTTTAGCACTGCATATCATCCTCAGATGGATGGTCAAAGCGAGCGAACAATTCAAACACTGGAAGATATGTTAAGGGCTTGTGTTATTGATCTAGGTGGAAGTTGGGATGATCATCTTCCATTGATTGAATTTTCATACAATAATAGTTATCACTCCAGTATTCAAGCTGCACCATTTGAAGCTTTGTATGGAAGAAAGTGCAGAACGCCCGTTTGTTGGGCAGAAGTTGGAGATGTCCAACTAACAGGACCTGATATAGTCTTGGAGACGACAGATAAGATTGTACAGATAAGAGATCGTCTCAAAGCTGCCAGGGATAGGCAGAAAAGCTACGCAGACAAAAGCCGTAAGCCTCTACAATTCGAGGTAGGCGACAAAGTGTTACTGAAGGTATCACCCTGGAAAGGGGTAATGCGATTTGGTAAGAAAGGCAAGTTAAGCCCAAGATACATAGGACCATTCGAGATCATCGAATGTGTAGGAACAGTGGCTTATAAGTTAAACTTGCCTGAAGAGCTCAGTGGTATTCATAATGTATTCCACATCTGCAATCTGAAAAAATGTCTAGCTGACGAATCACTAGTCATACCCCATACGGATGTGCACATAGATGAGAGCATGAAATTTGTTGAAAAACCTTTGTCAATCGAGGATCGACAGGTTAAGAAGCTTCGAAAGAAGCATGTACCGATTGTAAAGATTAAATGGGATGCCCGTAGAGGTCCCGAGTATACGTGGGAGGTAGAGTCCACAATGAAAGAGAAGTACCCTCATTTGTTCCAGTAAATCTCGAGGTCGAGATTTCTTTTAAGGGGGGTGATACGTGGTTGAAAACCGGTGCTTGTAATTGTTTAATTTGATGTTTTTACACAAGTTTTAGTTTCGAATTGCCTACTCTTGAATAGATATGTGTTTTACAGGTCTAACGGTGTTTAAGGAGCTTTTCGGGAGCTTTTCGAGTCACCGGAGCGAAAACGGAACCACCGGGATGCGAAACGGGTCAACCGGACTCAAGAAATGGACGAAACAGAAAAGGAGATATCCAGGCACCGTCGCCGACGCCCATATGGGCCGTCGCCGACGGTTGGTACAAGTTCCCGTCGCCAGAATCGTCCGTAGGCAGCGAGTTAACACGTCGGCCAACTTTTGAGTTCCACACACCGTTGGCGACGGACCCTTAGGCCGTCGGCGACGGTTCTTAAAAATGACCAACGCGAATTTGTTGTGATTTGTTGTGGGGACGAGTTAAAGACATATCTCACCAACCAAAAACGGGAGTTACACTTCTTCTTGAGTTTGAAAACCATTCTTGGAGCCATTATCACCCATCGATCACCTACCATTCCATCTACCATCCTTCCAATAACCCGAATCAAGGAGATTTCACAATCATCTTCTTGAATCGAAACCCTAGCTCCATCAATTCCCCAATCCAGCAATCCACGCATCCATTCACCATCATCATTCAATTAAAACCCTAACCTTCATCCGTCATTCCATTTTCACGCTTCACTATGATCCAAGTCAAGCTTTCAATATCCGGTGATCAAGTTTCTTCGATCATGCTCGGCTAATTCCTCGGAGGTTTCACCCCAGTGTTGACTTTTGTAAGGTTTAGGGTTTATTATGTTTTGTTAATTGTTTTGTGACAACTTGAATTGCATTTAAATCTTAGACAATTGTCCTATGTTGGTATTGAATTTGCAAATTGTCGAGTGAATGATTAAATTTGACTTTGTGAAATGAATACATGTATTTATGCCTTGTCTTTTGATAGGATTTGCTAGTCCAAAGAAACGAAGTGTATCATGGTCCGTTGTTTACGACGTTGATAGCGATTGACACCTAAGCTTTGTGATTGCGACCCGTTAATGAACTATTTCAAGTAAAGCTAATTAAAATACATAGTAACCCTAAGTCTTACATTAGTTGAAACCGGGTGTGAACCTTGTTTTCTTATTATTGTTCAAACAATCATTTTCAATTCTTGCATTTAGTAATCTCTAGTAGTTAATCTAATTAATCATTTAAGTAATTCTATTTCACATCTCCCAATCAAACAAAAACACAAAAATATATCTTAGCAATCTTCATAATTGTGACAACTTCATAATTCAATCAAATCCGTACACAAACAACATATTCTTCGTGGTTCGACCCCTCACTGCCACTAGCTATTTGTTAAGGGTAATTAGGGTATATAAATATTATCTTTGACCGGAGCGCGACACTCCGATCAAATTTTGGCGCCGTTGCCGGGGAGTGCGTGCGCTTTGTGTTTGGATATTGTTTGAATTTGTGTGATTAACTGTTTAAATTGCATAATTTCTTTTCTTGTACTTGTCTTTTTCTTTGTTACGCGGGGTGTGTTACTTGTGCAGGTTACAGGTAGTGCATGCATACGCGGAACTCCGGGAGGACTTCACCTTTAGTCTACGAACCGGAAATCGAAAGGGTAGCAAGAAGAAATTTAGCAAGCCGGTTAGAAGCAACACTTGCTTCTAATCAAACCAACCAAACACCACCACTCACACCGACCATTGAAACCGATTCAATGGCAAACCAAAACTCAACCCAAAACCTCAACCAAAATCAATTCCAATACCGAAGCAACTTCAATCCCGCCCAAAACGTTCAACCTATACGTCAATAGCAACCGGGTGGTAATAACAATACTGGACCACCTACACCACCGTTCCAAACCCAAAATCACAACAATACCCAAAGAACACCACCACAACAAAACCTTCATCGACAACAATCCTTACCCCTAAACCTTGATGATCGAAATGTCAATTCCGACCGCCGAGGCAACCGAGATCGCGGCAATCCCGCGAGCGAAGACCCATTTTTCAACATAGACGATTTAAGGAACGCCATCCCCGATGACGAACCGTATAGTGTTCCCGGTTATCAATCACCGGAGCACGTGTGTGTTCATACGGAAAATTCGGACGATGGAGGCTATTATGATGATCGGGCTAATGATGATGAAGATTGGGGATATGTGAATAGGGGCAACGGTTATAATGCAAGAGGGTTTGATGATGAAGAGTTTGGCTACCAAAACGCCAATTATGTGGGGGATGACGACTACGGGTATGGGAATAGAAGAAATGACGGTTACGAGAACAACCTTCAACCACGAAACAATTATCAACGGAACCGGAATGATGGGTTTTACAACAACAACAATGCTAACCCTAACCGGATTCCTCGTTTCGTGGGTGGGGGTAACCAAAGAGGTAACCAAGGTGGAAATCGAAGAGACGATAGAAGAGATGAGAGGGGTGGTGATCGAAGAGATAACCGAAGGCCGGTCAATCAAGAGGTTAACGGTCCACAACGTCGTCAACAACCTCCACGGGGAGTGAATGACCGCTTTCGACCAATAGTCACCGAAAATGACTCTCCGATAGTATGCGAAAGGAGGATGTTTGATTGTAAACCGCATTACATCAATATACTTCCCCACTTCAATGGGAGGTCTAATGATGAGCCGTATACGCATTTGGCGGAATTCTCTTCGGTTTGCAACACTATCGGGGGTCACAACTTTGCCTTAGAGGAGGTCAAACTTCGATTATTCCAATTTTCACTGAAGGATAAGGCAAAGCAATGGTTCCTCACACTTCCCGCAAATAGTATTCGCACTTGGGGACAAATGCAACAGGCTTTCCTTGATGAATACTACTCAGTGGCGAAGACCGACGACGCTCGTGATGAAATTCGGTCTTTTCGCCAATTATCGGGCGAGCCGTTGCATGAAGCCTTTACAAGATTTAGGGAAATGATGCGAAGATGCCCTCATCATCAAATCGCGAAGTGGGAGTTGGTTAAGTGCTTTGTACGGGGTCTATATGACAATACATGGAACCGACTTGAATCCACAAGCAATGGGACCCTTCTAAGCAACCATGAAGACGATGATTGGGAGTTTTTGGAACGAATGAGCAAGCGTTCGAAAGAGAAAGAATCGGCCGACCGAGCCAAGAAGCATCCCGTTTCCCGGTCACTTCCCGATCTTGATTCTAAAGATCGGATTTCTACCTTAGAGCGGGAAATGGTTCAAATGAAAAAGAAAGAAGTGAACGCGGTTCAATTTGAAGTGTGTGAAGAGTGTGGTGATATTGGGCATAGAGCGGAACAATGTCCAACGGGGTCGGGTGATTACACCGAGGAAGTCAACCAAGTGTATGGGGACCGAAAGCAATATGACATGAACTCCAACACTTACCATCCGAGCTTGAGAAATCACCCGAATTTCCGGTATGGTAATGCTTCAAACCAAATGAACCCGAATTTTCAATCGGGTAACCAAGGAGGTCAAGGTGGGTCTTCGTACAACAATCGTCAAGGTGGTAACCAAGGGGGTTACCAAAGGAATTACAATCAAGGGGGTAACCAAGGGTATCAAAACCGTGAAGGTAATTATCACCGAGGTTACAACCAAGGCGGAAATGGGAGTAGTGCTTCAAACTCTCAAGGTGATGACTCGATCAATTCGAAATTTGATGCTATTATGAATGCTATCAATCATTCAAATCAAGAGATGAAGAAAGAGTTTGAGGTACGAGATAAATCCCATAAGGCGTTGGAGAAGCAAGTGGGGCAACTTGCTCAAGAGATGGCTCAAATTCGCGGAAGTGGAGGAGGACTTCCAAGCGACACCACGGTGAACCCTAAGCATCATGGGTCGAGCTCGAAAAACACACGTGAGGTACCCATAGATAAAATTTCTTTACGTAGTGGTCGAGTGATAGATAATGGTGTTGAGCCACCATCACCCAAGTTTGTTGAAGGGGTGGTGGAAGATGCGAGTGATGATGAAGGTAGTAACGGTCAAATGGGTCAAAATAAAAATGAATTTAATAAAGATACACCCGTTGTGACCGTTCCCGTCTCAAAGGCTAAGGACAAGGGTGTGGAGGTTAATACCGCCCCTTTTCCCAAAGCTCTTTTGGGACCATCTAAGAAAGTGGTAAACAAAAGAGGCCCACATCAAGAAGAGATGTGGGAAATTTTTAAACAAGTAAAAATTAATTTACCACTCTTGGATGCCATCAAACAAATACCTTCATATGCTAAATACTTGAAGGATTTATGTACCCAAAAGAGGACTCACAAATTTCCTAAAAAACTTGATTTAACCGAAAACGTGAGTTCAATTCTTTCGGGTGCACTTCCACCAAAACTTCAAGATCCGAGGGTGCCCATTATTTCTATACAAGTGGGTGAATTCAAAATGACATGGGCACTTTTGGATCTTGGGGCAAGTGTGAGTATCTTGCCGGGTAGCTTATATGACCAATACGATTTTGGTCTACTTCAAGTGTCTAACACCACCGTGGTGTTAGCCGACTTGACCCCTAAACTACCCCGTGGGATAGTCACGGATGTAATAGTCAAGGTCGAGGACTTTTACTATCCGGTGGACTTTCTTGTGTTAGATTATGTTTCTTTGGACCGAACCAAGCAACCAACGGTGATCCTAGGTCGACCATTTTTGGCAACATCGAATGCCCAAATTAATTGCAAATCGGGCACGGTCGACATGACTTTTGGTAACCGTCGGTTGCGGCTAAATGTCTTTTCAAGATTAACGGATCCTCTAGTTGGCGATGAATGTTACATGGCGGACATCGTTGACGAGTGTATACCTCTATGCGACACTAGTGTCGAAGAGGAAAACACAATAGAGGAATGTTTCATGTTTGACAGGTTGCAAGGAGAAACAAATCGGAGCATGGATGAAGAGATGAAGGAATTGGAGGTTATGGCGGCAAAGGAAGGAAGGCCTACTTGGACACACCAAGTGGAAAGCCTCCCGGAAAGCATTGACACAAAGTTAAAACCGTCATTAGAAGAGCCTCCGGTGTTAGAGTTGAAGGTGCTACCCAAGCATCTTAAATATGCTTATGTGGGTGAAGGTAGCACGCTCCCGGTAATTATTGCATCCAATTTAACCCGGGAGCAAGAAGCGAAGTTGATGAAGGTATTGGTCATCCATAGAGCCGCTATCGGGTGGACCATTGCGGATTTGAAGGGAATTAGTCCCTCGGTGGTGATGCACAAGATCATCACGGAAGATGGTATGAGTCCTTCCCGTGACACCCAAAGAAGATTAAATATCCAAATATGCGAGAGGTGGTCAAGAAGGAGGTGTTAAAGTGGCTAGATGCGGGTATCATATACCCTATCTCGGATAGCCAATGGGTGAGCCCGACACAAACAGTTCCGAAAAAGGCGGGTATTCAAGTCGTCACAAATGACGCAGGTGAAGAGGTCGCCACTCGGCCGGTAACCGGGTGGCGTATTTGTATTGATTATAGGAAGTTAAATGCTGCAACTTCCAAAGATCATTTCCCTTTACCATTTATTGACCAAATAGTTGAGAAATTGGCTGGACAAAAATTTTATTGTTTTCTGGATGGTTATTCCGGATACAATCAAATTGCTATACATCCGGAAGACCAAGCAAAGACTACCTTTACTTGTCCATACGGTACTTTCGCATTTAGGCGAATGCCGTTTGGACTTTGTAATGCCCCCGCCACCTTTCAAAGGTGTATGATGAGTATCTTTTCAGATATGGTGGGGGAGTCTTTGGAAATCTTCATGGATGATTTCTCAATATTTGGGTCATCATTTGATACATTCCTTGACCAACTTGAAAAAGTTTTGAAAAGATGTGTTGAGAAAAATCTTGTTTTGAGTTGGGAGAAGAGCCATTTCATGGTTCAAGAAGGGATTGTGTTGGGGCATGTAGTGTCGAGTCGGGGGATAGAGGTTGACCGTGCAAAAGTGCAAGTTATTTCTACCTTACCTTATCCCACGAATGTTAAGGGTATTAGATCGTTTTTGGGTCACGCGAGGTTTTATAGAAGATTTATAAAAAGGGTTTAGTGATATAACCAAACCCCTATGTAAGTTACTGCTAAAAGATCAACCGTTTGAATTTAACCAAGATTGTCAAAATGCCTTTAATGTGTTAAAACAAAAGTTGGTTGAGGCCCCAATCTTGCAATCACCGAATTGGTCGTTACCATTCGAAATTATGTGTGATGCAAGTGATTATGCGGTGGGGGCCGTGTTGGGTCAAAGGGTAGATAAGAAACCGGTTGCCATTTACTACGCAAGTAAGACTCTCTCGGATGCACAATTGAATTACACGACTACCGAGAAAGAGCTACTTGCGGTGGTATATGCGTTGGATAAGTTTCGTGCTTATATATGGGGTACTAAGGTCATTGTTTATTCTGACCATTATGCAGTTAGGTATCTCATGGACAAGAAGGATGCGAAGCCGAGGCTAATCCGATGGGTTCTCTTGTTACAAGAGTTTGACTTGGAGATCCGAGACAAGAAAAGGTAGTGAAAATGTGGTCGCGGACCATTTGTCTCGGTTGAGTGTGGAGGATTCTTCCCGTGAAGAAATCAATGAGAATTTTCCCGATGAGCAAATTTTAAAAGTTGGAATATTACCATGGTATGCTAATATTGTCAACTATTTGGTTACAGGTGACTTGCCGGCTCATTAGGATAGAAGGAAGAGGTTGCACTTCCTATCTCAAATCAAGTACTACACGTTGGAAGAACCGGACTTATTCAAGTTTTGTCCGGATCAAGTCGTTCGAAGATGCATACCCGACGAGGAGATTCTTAGTGTCCTGATGCACTTGCATTCATTTGCTTGTGGGGGCCATTTCAGTGGTCACAAAACCGGGCACAAAGTGCTCAATAGCGGCCTTTATTGGCCGACTATTTTCAAAGATACTTTTAATTTCGCTAAGAATTGCATAGAGTGTCAAAAATTAGGGAGTATATCAAATAGGGATGAAATGCCCATGCAACCGATCCTCATTGTAGATATTTTTGATGTGTGGGGGATCGATTTCATGGGCCCATTCCCTAATTCGCATGGCAATTTATACATTTTGGTGGCGGTCGATTATGTATCCAAATGGGTCGAAGCGATTGCCACCAAGACGAATGACCATACCGTTGTTTGCAATTTTGTACAAACGAATATAATTTCTAGATTTGGGGTTCCTCGAGTGATCATTAGTGATGGGGGATCTCACTTCAAGAATTTTAATTTTGGCAAACTCTTGAAACGGTATGGTGTTGACCATCGAATTGCTACTCCCTACCACCCTCAAAACAAGCGGTCAAGTTGAGGTTTTCAATAGGCAAATAAAAGAAATTTTGCAAAAGACCGTTCGACCCGACCGAAAGGATTGGTCAACGAAGTTGAATGACGCTTTATGGGCTTATAGAACGGCTCATAAAACACCTATTGGAACCATTCCTTATCGTTTAGTTTATGGGCGGAATTGTCACTTGCCGGTTGAGCTTGTGCATCGTGCGTGGTGGGCTATTAAAGAAGTTAACATGAAATACGATGATGCAGGTAAAGAGCGGAAATTAAAGCTTTGCGAGTTGGAGGAGCTTAGGGAAGAAGCGTATGAGTGTGCCTCAAAATATAAGGATGACATGAAGAGGGCACATGATGCGAAGTTGAAGCCAAAGGAGTTTGAAGTGGGTCAAAAGGTTTGGCTCTATAATTCAAGGCTTAAATACTTTCCCGGAAAGCTCAAGAGTAAGTGGATGGGCCCATATGTGATTACACGGGTCGGAAGGCTTGGAGATGTTACAATCAAGGACCCGAAGGATGGGTCGAAGCAAACGGTTAACGGGCATCGCCTTAAACCATTTCTTGATGGTAACAATGAGAAAAAGAATGAGAATGTGGAGTTGGTAAACTTCGTGGTAAGTGTGCCAACCTATGAGGTCGAATGAAAAGGACAGGTAATATTTTGTGTAAAGTTATGTACAATTATTTAATTGTTTATGTGCATTGTGGACAATACATGATTTTTTCGGGGGGTGGTAGGGCCGTTATCGGTTTTCATGTTTAAAAGTTTAATTTATAAAAAAATCACAAAAAGATTTTTAATAATTTTTAGGAATTTTTATTGTACATAGTTCCTTTATTAAAAGTTAATAAAATTCCTTTTATTTTCATAAAAAAAAATTAGAAAATTGATTTTCTGGGAACCGTCGCCGACGGTATGTTTCTCCGTCGCCTACGGTACTTACAAAACTTCGTCGCCCAAATTCCTCCGTAGACAGGGACATAAGCCGTCGGCTCTTTTGTGAATCATGGGGACCGTCGCCGACGACGCATCTATCCGTCGCCGACGGTGTGCATATAATCAGCCGACGCTGATTCGAGTTTGAGCAGGGGATCGAACTCCAAACCTTTTTAAAACCGCCACAACCAAGTAAAAAAAACGTGATTCAAGTTAATTTCTGACTTGAAAGCCCTATCATAACCATTCACTGCAAATTCCATAAACCCAATTCAGTCCACACGTTACTTTCTCTCTCTCACATCCTTCATCTTCCCCAACTCACCTCTAAGAACCCTAATTCTTCTCTTCTCCATAACTTTCTCAATCCTTAACCAAATCACTTGCTTCTTGAGCCTATCCTAAGTGATTTTCAGAGAGGAACAAAACCCCCATAACAAATTCCATCAATTCTTGCTCGTTTGCAAGATTTCTGGACGTGCGTTTTTAGGGTTTTGAAGAGTGTTCATCCAAGCTTCTTATTTTACACTTTTCTTTAGTTCTTCTTGTCAATCTTCACCAAAGGTATGAACTTTCACTTAATTTATGCATGATTTTCATATGTGTTGTTGATTTCTTCCGAAATTTTAAACTTATTGTTTAAGAGTAGGTTGTTTATCACAACGTAGGATGTGTTAGCATAAATTTTAGGGTGTTTGTGTGATTTGGGTGGGATTTGAGCATGCTTTAGTTTTAGTGATGTGATTACACTGAAATTTTGGCATGATTGAACATAGTAGTGATGTTGAACCTTGTTGAAACCGTGATTCTCTTTTGAAACTCTTAGGATTAAACATGTTTAGTTGATATAGATGATAAAATAAGCGACTTGGGAAGTTTAAAAAGGCGATTTTACATCTAAATATCGATTGAAATTCAACATTACATACTATGTTCAAAGTTTGAGATTGTGGAAAGTTTGGGGTGTACTAATTGTTGTTGTCTTTGTCTTGTGATTGTAGCCATGTTCCGAGGAAGCAAGAAAGCAAAGACTTCCGGTCAAGGTTCATCGTCGGGAGCCGGTTCGGGCTCCGGGGTATATCAAAGACGTTGGGAACAACTTAGTAACGTAGAAGAAGGTGATGGGCAACTTATTAGGCAAGATTGGGATTGGGAGGAAGCTAAGAATAGTAGGTCGGCTTCGGCATGGAAAGATGAGAAAACAAAGGCTCTTTCTCGGTACAACAACAAGAGGTTAGAAGCTAAGATGTGGAAGATGAAAATGGTTACGGGTGTTTCTAAACCCGTACCTGACAGGGCGGTTTGTGAGCGCACGGTAGATGTTGAAGAGTTTAGGAAGATTGGTATAGTGCAAAGGTTTGAAAAACTTGGTTGGGAATGGGTGATTGACTGGTGTGATGACATCACCACTCGGGTCTACTTGGGGGCAGTTTGTGAGTGGCTCTCCACCCTTCATTTTGAACACTCGGATAGGCTGGCTCATAGGTGGAAGTTAATTGGTAACATTGGAAAAAATCAAATGGTCATGTCCTTCGAACATATGAATGCTATTGCGAGGTTTGACCCGCTTGGGGTTGACGCCTACGACTATTATGGGTATGATCAGTTTTTGGACAACAAGAAAAATGATGCTGATCCAGTGAGGCTTTTGGAGGATACACTACCGGGTTTTGGGGGTACAAGCGATGCAAGAGCCCATTTGTCTTTGATGGGAAAAATACTTCAAGGTATCTCGTTAGAGACCATTAAGGTACGGTTCAGAGACCGGGGAACGGTGAAGGCACCCGACTGTCGGGTTTTGCATGCTTTGTTATATGGGACGCCCAAGCTCTCATGGCGTCAAATTGTTATGATCAACACCTGGGATACACGGGAATCGTTTAAACGAAAGATGATTCCCTATGCAAGGTTGATTAGCGCCATGATTCTTCAACAGAATGCATTGCCTCCAGATTCACTGTGGGTGTCTAAGCCCATTGATCAATTCAATTTCGCCACCATGAGGCGACACTGGAAGATAACTGTGAAAGCTTTTGGTCACCTACACACGGTCGAAGACGAACAAGGAGATAGTTACCGGTTTAATGATAAAGAGGGCGATGAAGAAGAAGGTGATGAAGAAGAGGGCGATGAGGAGATGCCCGACGTTGATAAGGAGACTGATCCTTCCGGTCCATGGGGACCGAGGCGTAGGTACAGGAAGCAGTATAGGGAAATCTTTGATGATGTTGCAAATTTCGTGAACCAAAGGCAACCACCGTCATACAGGTTGTGGATCCGTGGGACACAAGCGGTTTACGACAATGTATCGGCAGGTATTGGGGAAGCAAGAGAACACCATGCTAGTAGGAGCGAATGGGAAGAGGCGCAAGGGGCGTACTCGCAGCAACAGTGGGGTTTTCAATCGTCTTTCCGCGAGAGGGTGGAAAAGCAGTTAGAGGAACAATAGATGCAAAATGCGTTGCAACAATCGCAAATGGAACGCATGATACAGCTACAAGAGGAAGAAAGGGCCCACAGGCAGCGATGGGAAGAAGAGGAGGCTAGGTGCCAAACCGTGCAAAGAGATTTGGACCAACGCCGATGGGGAGCGTTGGCCTTCTCTAACCAGATGGCGATTAATAACTTCAAGGTGCTCCATCACCAAGAGCGCCATCAAAGAGATTACCAAGCCGGTCTCCCATATGCTGAGCATTCGGGGTGGACCGATTACCCCAACCTTCCTCATCCGCAGGGGCCATCGGATCCAACCCCTCATTGGCCCGAAGCAGTCGGCTCGAGTTTCGTTCCAATGCCGTACCAGCCGCCACCGCAAGGAGAGTCGAGCCCGCTAGATAACTACAGGGATATGTTTGAGGCCCTCACTGGTTATCCATACCAGCCGAACCCGCCAGTGAACCCTAACGAGAGATATCAGCGGTAGAGGCGAGGTATGTGTTTTGTTGTTGTTGTTGTATATTATTTTGTTTTTGTTATGTTCATTTTGTTATTTAATTTCTTGCCTAGTTAAATGAACGTTGTGGGTGTGTTCCCTATATAACCCTCACGAGACCTCTCGTCCTCCCAAGCTATTGGGGGGTTTAAAAGGGCTTGTTGAATGAGCTAAATGCAACCGTGATTCCTACGAAAGTGAGTTAGGTGTGTTGTTGTTGTAATTTATTTTTCCACAAAAATCAAGGTAATTTAACGCATGACTTGGTAATACTTTTATAAAAACGGTAGAACTACAATCCTAACAAATTCCAATGGTTGTGAGAAGCATGCTTCTACACAAGGGTTAGAATTTGTAGGTGTGACAACCCTCACTAAACCAGGTATCCGTACGACTTAATTAACTATTAATTGTTGCTTAATTACTGTGCTTAACTGAGATTCCTGATGAACTGCTACTTGACTGTTGATACTTGTACATATCTGCATCATACTTTGATTTCCGTCACTACATTATTTACTTACTGAACTCTAGTGACAAACATGATGCACAAAAGCACAGTAGCATTTGAACGGATAACCTATTGAACATGCTGATATAGCCAGCATCAGGCAGACACTGCCTCTAAAGGCCTATATGAGCCAGAAATATTTTACTACACCCATAGTGTGTGTAGGGATACAAGGGTTGTATAACTGCGTCTCTAGGAATAAGATGTAATGATTGGATGTGCCTAAAACGTACTCTAAGCACGAAACACAGCACTTTTATTAACATACCAGCTTCTAGCTAACTAATAAAGTGCCAAAACATGAGGAAATATTCCTGACACTTTTGGAAATAAATTGTGTCACTAAAAATATTATTTACGACGCTTAAAAGAATACTTAAGCACTTTAACGGATTACTATCCAACCGAACAACCGGACTACACCCGGAACATGAAAATATTGCCAAAAATATTGTTAGTCTTTTTCTGAGCCAGTTAGGGTCCCTGATTACCCTAACACCCGCTTTATAACGCATCATACAACTAACGGAGTTAAACCCTAAAGTTAACCTACTTAACGTAACTAAGTCCTAACTACACCATTGGAATCGAACAATAGGACCCCCCCCCCTTGGGCCGGTTCTATCTCCTTGTAACTAGGAGAGTACAATTGTGATTATTTTATTTGATTGTGTCTAGAATCAAGAGGACATAAAAACCAAAGGATTATGGCACATGATTTGTCTATAAATACATGGCTTAACACATAAGACTTCTCACACTTCACAACTCACCAACACTCTTTCTCTCTTGCTCTCCCCACTCTCGGCCGAAGACCCCCCACCCCCATCCATCATTTGTCGGCTCTTGTTCACCCATTCCAAGTATATACAAGCTTCACGGGTCACGTATCAGGAGTCTTGGAGCAAACGGAAGCGGAAGGACCTTTCTACTTAGCTTTTATCCACCTCATTTTCGCCTAGAATCTTCCCTAGCCCCGAGCTAGAGGTATAATGTTTAAAACTCACTCTCGATCATATCTAAAGTGGTTAATATGATTTATAACGGTTAAAATGCGGAAACCCATCTTTTGAATCTTTAAAGTTCACTAAAACTTGAATTTTGTTGGATAAAAGATCATAACTTGTGTAAAGGTTGTAGTGTTTGAATATGTTGATTACTTAGGCCCGATCTACGTTGTGGTGGCTCTGATCATCGTTTAACCCGACTTTGTTAAGATCATAGATCTTGACATAAGCTTGTTTCTATCGGTACAAGGGTTAAAAGGTGAAACTCTACCACACGAAAGACATGAACTTGTGTAAAAGTATTTTGACTTGTAAAATAGTATTTAAAACTAGCGGATCTACGGATCTGCAAGTGGTATATTCGTAGAACCAAGTGTCGAGAAAATCATGTTTTATAAAAGTCGGATGACACACTAACAAATATGATTTTTACAAACTACAAGTGTATAAACACTTGTGAAACGAAAGATCCGACAAAGTAACAATTTTTATAAAAGTTGTCGGGAAGTTGTAAAGAATGATTTATTCTAAAAACGGGGTTTTTACAAGATTAAACTATTTTACACATAGATCCACCAAATATAAGGAGATCTACACTATAGTTTTCGGAAAAACTACAAGTTCATGTAATAATGCGATTTACATACTAGTCGGCAAGTTTGGTGTGTTGAAATTAGTTTGATGTGTCGGAAATTGTTTGATTGAATCAAGAAATTGTTGAAGTGATTTTGTAAAAGAAAATGATACGCTTGAAAGCGTGGCCACCTCCAGTTACAGGGGAAACTCTGGCGAAATTTTTCTAAAATCTAACACTTAGAATTATTTACAAGTGTTAAACTATTTTTGAGATGTTTTCAAAATATATTTCGCCATGACTTTATTTAGTAAATAATCGGAGGTGGGATTTTCACAAAAACTAAACGTGATAAATATTTATTCGATAAATATATTTTTCACCACACTGTTTATGATTATTTTGTGAAAATATATAAATATTATTTTTATATTAAAAATAATATTTACAAACGTTGACGAACCCAAAATAATACAAACGCTTACACAACGAACATATAAGTTACAAAGGTAATTATTATTACCACTTAATCGTTAAAACGTAACTTACGCTTTATACGGAAATACTCATGAACGCGTATTTTGTCAACGTATTATTTTGGAAAGTATTAAGTAAAGAGAAAATATAATATTTTTGAGAAAAATATTTATATTTTGGAATGAGAAGTTAAAATATATTAAGTGGGACTTAATGATATAATACGAATACACATGTATTAAATCCCCCATCCTTGGGAAGGAAATTAATTACCAAGTATATACAAGGAACGGTTGTCTAACTGTTTCCCAAAACTTAAACTATAAAGCTAAGGCACGGCCATCCGTCTAATAGAATTAGCACATGTAGGTCGTTGCACAGCTGCCTGACATTCGGAGTACTTGGTATAGCGACGCACTGACTGTGAGTTCATGTCCCCCTTTTCTCTTAACTGTTTTCAGTTTTCTAATCTGCGGGGGTGAAATACATGTTACAGTGGTTATGATTACTTTATACATGGTATGGTTAGCGTAAGGAGGGTTACTTTTAGATCATGTGAATGGGTAGGCGGAAACTTGAGGTCATTAATCCTCAGGGTAGGACCGAGGGGCAGGAGCGGTAGATCTATTTGGGTGTAGCGAGCCCAGTCCCAGGTCCAGCATAACGGACCTTGGGATGACTTTGTTCCCGACGCATAAATTTGCTAGGTTTGAGCCTTCCTACTTGCATTTCACACATATCAATGGCCTTGCAAACCATTGGTGATCTCTTTTTCCTTATTTGCTACATACCAGGGTTTTTTGATAAATACAAAGGTTTATTTACTCACTTTCGCATGAACTCGCTCAACATTATTGTTGATTTTTCAACTTACATGTATTTCAGGGAATTAAAGATCTGGCACGGTATGGCATGTTTTCCGCTGCATTAGTCACCGAGGTCATCCAGGGTTTGGGGAATGTGACTCTTTCCTGGACAAGTCACAGTCCTCGAATCATGTTATGTTATGTTATGTTTAGGATTGTAATGTTTGTGGGACAAGTTTGTGGTTGATAGGGTGTTAACCCGTTAAGACAATGTTTTGATATTTTATTTTAATGGATGATCTTGCATATTTTTAATTCATATAGCTTGTTATGATTAAGCTATGGTATTAAGAAGTCACACCAAATTAACCACGCTTCCGCAAAGCCAGGGTGTGACAGCTTGGTATCAGAGCTCTGATCATAGCGAACTAGGATTCCTTCTTGAGTCTAGACTATGATCACTAGGGCTCTCACGAAAACATTTTTACTGCATACCACTTAAGTCCAGATCCAAAACCTTTTTATAAACAAATGTTGAGCACATTTTATTTATTATTTTTAGGCTCAGTCTGGGAGGCTGAGGCTCGGTCTGGGAGGCCGAGGCTCGGTCCAATGGATCGAGGTAGTTGTCTAGTGGGACTAGGGAGTCAGTCTGGGAGGCTGGGAGAATTGACTAGTGGGACTAGGGAGTCAGTCTGGGAGGCTGGGAGAATTTGCTAGTGGGACTAGGGAGTCAGTCTGGGAGGCTGGGAAAAATTGGCTAGTGGGACTAGGAAGGACAGTCTGGGAGGCTAGGAGGCTAGTGGGACTAGGAGGATTATGTGATTATTATTTGGTAGCTTATGTGATTACCTGATTTACTGATTATTTGTGCATATTTGTGTTTGTTACAGACACATGGACTCACCAGGCACGGGTGATTCGGATACCACCGGACCTTTAACCATAGTATCTGACGACATTATATCCTCAGAGCACGAGGTGCATACCTCCGATTACACGAGCACTGATGACGATGACTTCCAGCCCTTCGCTCTGCCCGATGGCGCTGATGAGCCTATTGATGACCCCCCTGCTGAGTACTTACCCCTAGTTGTGATACCAGCTCCTATTCCTTTAGCTGTCTATCCCGCATATGACTTGCTACTCGACGCCGAGGCTGATGGCGATATCGATTTGTTTGAGGACGAGCCTTTTGAGGATGAGATTCCGGATGCAGCCCATCTTCCCGCTGGCGATCTTCTGATGATCGCTGACGCCCCTGCTGAGGACTCACCCGCACATTCACCGGTCCCAGACTCCTTTGAGTCTGTGGCATCCGCACCTTCTCACGAGGTGAGCGCACAGCATTTTGCACACGACTCGGATCCTGACCAGGCATCCTCTGCTGCACCTATTCCGAGCTTTGCATTTGAGCATGACGACATAGAGGATTCTGATCCCATTTTTCCTCCGGGATTCGACCCGGATCATGATATCGAGTTTATCCCGATGGACCAGCCCATGGAGGACCCCGCTGATCCAGTTGACCCTATTGATCCTGAGTTCGACTTTGATATGGCTTTTGATGACCATGAGCCTGCTTTGGCTCCTGAGCAGGCAGCTGCTCTAGATCCTATGCCTGAGCATGACCCCGTACATGCTCGCATCCCAGTTGAGCCCGTTCTGGCTGACCCGCCCGTTGATGATCATCTGGAGGGTGATCATGTTGTTGCTATCGATCCTGTTGTTGATCCACTTTTTGTTGCTGATATACCAGTCGACCATCCTGTTGCACCAGTTGACCCTGTCGTTGCTCCTCCATTTGATCCCATTCCACTCGAGCCTGAGCACGCACTATTTGCTGACCACATGGATCCACCCGATGAGGATGCTCAGCACGGTTGGATACCTGCTGACGAGGACGTCCCACCTTTGCCCCCTCAGATCCCTGTTACACGACCTATTGATTTTACTTTTCAGGTTCCTCAGTTCGTACCTCCAGCGAGGCCTGGAGAGGGCTCTTCAGCCCATCCTTTTGGGCACGTACCGATGTCTATTCCCTTCATGCCCCAGATGTCATCTGTTCCACCCTCTACTTCACCATTTCTTGTGGCACCATTCGACCCCACCAGTGAGCCCTTGCTTTGGCCGACGCCATCAGCCATGCCACCTACTGACCCATACCATTCGTTTCATGTTGGACACACTATAGAGGACGTTTTGATGTCCTTCGTCCATCAGCATGAGTCGCACACGCAGCGTCTCCAGGAGCTCGAGAGAGCTCAGCTGCCACCATGTTCATGCCATGGTCAGATACACTCCCCTCTTCAGCCAGGATGATCATTACCCCCAGATTTTGCTACTCGTCTCTTTACACTAGAGCAGCAGGTTGCTTCTGTTATCCGCACTCAGCAGGCTATGGAGGAGGATTGGCTTCTGTTATGCCGCTTGCTTTACCCTCACTTTCCCCCTCCTCCCCCGCCATCCGCTTAGAGCTCATCAGTGCTATATAGGTAGACGTTGGTGAGACGACAGCGATTGTGATTGCGCAGCATTTTGGAGACCAGCTGATGATACTGACTTTTGTTGACACTTATTTGATGTACTTGATGTATTTGACACTGACATGATATAGTTTTTGGACAGGGGTGATGTAGCCCCTAATTGATTGATGATTGTATGACCCAGTGATGTACTGATACACTTACTACATTGTGGTCTCGATATATATGGCAATCGCAGTATTCTCACCATATCTGATTCACTTGATTGCTTATTTATATTTTTGTGACATGGGATGTTGGGACATGGGATGTTGTGTATATAATACTTGTGACATGGGATGTTGGGACATGGGATGTTGTGTATATAATACTTGTGACATGGGATGTTGGGACATGGGATGTTGTGTATATAATACTTGTGACATGGGATGTTGGGACATGGGATGTTGTGTGTATAATGATCGTAACATGGGATGTTGTGTGTGATATATCGATAACATGAGATGTTATGTGCTATTACTATTACTATATACGTATGCTTACTATGGCCTGACCGACGTATACATCTTTAGAAGATGCCGCCAAGACGTCAACCTCAGCCAATGCCTACAACTCAGGACGAACTACAGCAAGTCATTGCTGCTGCTATTGCTCAATATGCTGCCTCTCAAGGAGGAATGAGTGGAAGCAACTCTGGCAACACGGGCAACAACAACAATCCACCGCATGGGTGCACCTACAAACAGTTCTTGGACTACAAGCCCGTAAACTTCGATGGCACAGGTGGTGCTGTTGCTTTCGTCCGCTGGGCTGAGAAAACCGAATCCGTACTTCGCATGAGCAAATGCGCGCTAGATCAACAAGTCACTTACATCTCAGGGCTATTTTTGGATGGAGCCCTATCATGGTGGAATCTTCAAGTCCAAACACTGGGCGAAGCTGCTGCTTACGCACTGACATGGACCGAGCTGAAAGAACTCATGCGCAAAAAGTACTGTTCCCGCGCTGAAATTCAGAGATTGGAGACCGAGTTTTGGCATCTAAAAATGGAAGGTTCTAAGATAGCAGAGTATGTTCAGAGGTTCCACGACTTGTCGCATGTGGTACCATACATGGTTACGCCTGAGTTCAAGAGAATTGAACGCTTCATTTGGGGACTGGATCCTCAAATAATCAGCATGGTGACCTCCTCCAAACCTGCAACTATCACAGAAGCCATTGATTTGAGTGTGGCTCTCACCGAAGAGGCAATTCGGTTGAACAAGTTTGATGAAACTGAGCCCAAGAAGAAGGAGACTCATGTGGAGTCGTCAGGTGGGAATAAACGGAAGTTTTCAAATTTCAAGCAGGGCACCGGGATGGTGGTTAAGAAAGGGGAATCGAATGCGCCAGCTCAAGATACAGCTGGTGGGAGAAAGAAAAGTAAGGGATATATGGGTGCACAACCCAAGTGCAACTCATGCCAACAACATCACTCTGGTCGTTGTGGGTTAAAGGTTTGTGAAGCATGTGGGAAGGCTGGCCATCTGAAGGAGACTTGTTGGGCCACTGCTGGCCGGGGAGGCCAAGGAGGATATGGGAATAGGAACAACCGTGGTGATGCTGGGAACCGCCCACAAGGAAACCAGGGAGGTGATGGAAACCGTGCCAATCATGCTAACCAAGCGGGCGCCATGAATCGAAATCAGGGAAACAACCAAGCGGGAAACAATGGTGGGAACGGGCAGAGGCCCGGATGTTTTAACTGCGGTGATGTTGGGCATTACAAAAGGAATTGCCCAGAATTAAACCAAGCACGCGGAAGAGTTTTCAACATAGAAGCAAGGGAAGCGCGCCAGGATCCCAATGTTGTCACTGGTACGTTCCCTGTAAACCAACGCTATGCATCCGTTTTGTTTGATACTGGTGCCGATTACAGCTTCGTATCGCTAGAATTTAAGAATATGCTTGGTTTAGCCGCTAGTAAATTAGATATTCCATACTCGATCGAATTAGCGAATGGGAAGTTAGTAGAGGCTAACGAGGTGATTCGAGGTTGCGTAATCGAATTGGGAGAGCGTGAGTTCGCTCTGGATCTACTACCAGTCCAGTTGGGAAGCTTCGACGTGGTAGTAGGGATGGATTGGTTATCGAGTAACAAGGCCGAGATAGTTTGTCACGAGAAGATTATTCGTATCCCGACCGATGATGGTGAGACCATTGTTGTTCATGGGGAGAAGCGTGAGACGCCGTTAAGGATGATTAGCTGCCTGAAAGCGAGAAAGTGTTTGCAGAAAGGATGTGTTGCTTTTCTGGCACACATTGTAGATAAAAAGGCTGCTGAGCCGAAGATCGAAGACATCCCAGTCGTAAGGGAATATCCAGAAGTCTTTCCTGAAGACTTGCCTGGATTGGCGCCTCAGAGGCAAGTGGAGTTTCGCATTGACTTAGTTCCAGGCGCCGCGCCTGTGGCTAAGGCACCCTACAGACTTGCTCCGTCTGAGATGCAAGAACTGTCGACACAACTTCAAGAGTTGTTAGACAAGGGATTTATCCGACCAAGCTTCTCGCCTTGGGGAGCTCCAGTTTTGTTTGTGAAGAAGAAGGACGGTAGTTTCCGTATGTGCATTGACTATAGGGAGTTGAACAAGCTGACGATCAAGAATAGGTATCCCCTGCCAAGAATCGATGATCTGTTTGACCAACTACTAGGTTCAAGCTTCTATTCAAAGATCGATCTTCGATCTGGATACCATCAGTTACGGATACAGGAGGAGAGTATCCCAAAGACAGCCTTCAGAACTCGATATGGACACTACGAGTTTCTCGTTATGCCGTTTGGTTTGACAAACGCACCTGCAGTGTTCATGGATTTGATGAATCGAGTTTGCAAGCCGTACTTGGATAAGTTCGTGATTGTATTCATCGATGATATTTTGATTTATTCAAAGACGAAGGCTGAGCACGAGCAGCATCTTAGAGCCATTCTGGAGCTGCTAAAGAAAGAACAGTTGTACGCCAAATTCTCTAAGTGCGAGTTTTGGCTAAGGGAAGTGCAATTCCTTGGGCACATGGTGAACGGAGATGGAATCCACGTGGATCCCACCAAGATCGAGGCGATCAAAGATTGGGAAACGCCAAAGACGCCAACCGAGATTCGGCAATTCTTGGGTTTGGCTGGCTATTATCGAAGGTTCATCGAGAACTTTTCAAAGATCGCTCAACCATTGACGCTCCTCACGCAGAAGGATAAGAAGTTTGATTGGGGAATCAAACAGGATGAAGCATTTCAGATATTGAAAGATAAGCTTTGCAACGCGCCAATTTTAGCTCTACCAGAAGGTACTGATGATTTCGTGGTATACTGCGACGCTTCGCGTCAAGGATTGGGTTGTGTGTTGATGCAACGCCAAAAGGTTATTGCCTACGCGTCACGCCAACTGAAAGTGCACGAAAAGAATTATACCACGCACGATTTGGAGCTTGGCGCAGTGGTTTTCGCTTTGAAGATCTGGAGACACTACCTTTATGGTACGAAGTGTACGATCTTCACAGATCACAAGAGCCTCCAGCATATATTCAACCAGAAGGAGTTGAACATGAGGCAAAGACGATGGGTCGAGCTGTTGAATGACTACGACCGCGAGATTAAGTATCACCCAGGGAAGGCGAATGTGGTCGCCGATGCCCTAAGTCGTAAGGAGAGGATCAAACCCATAAGGGTTAGAGCTTTGGAGATGATCATTCAGACCGATCTTTCCTCGCGCGTTCGTGCAGCGCAACAAGAAGCTCTCAAGGAAAGAAACCTTGAAGAAGAGTATCTCCGTGGGATGGAGAAGTTATTGGTACCAAACAAGGAAGGAACTTTGTGTTTTGAGAACAGGATTTGGGTTCCTTTGTTTGGTGGTTTAAGGAAGGTTATTTGCGATGAAGCTCACAAATCGCGGTACTCTATCCACCCTGGAGCGGATAAGATGTACCAAGATCTTAAAGATTACTATTGGTGGCCTAGGATGAAAGGCGATGTTCACTACTAGAAAATAGACCTATTGCAACTTTTTAGAAGCAACCTTTTTCAAATGAGTTGCATTTGATTCTAAAGCAACTTCGTTGAATATAAAGGTTGCATTAAAAGATCTAATGCAACATTTTTTATAAAGAGTTGCAAATTTATAAATACTTTGCAACCTTTGTTTTTAAAAGTTGTGAATTTAACTAAAAATTGCAACCTTTTTCTTGAAAGGTTGCAAATTTTATTGAAATTTGCAACTTTTGTAAAAAAGGTTGCATTGTAAAGTTTTAAAAGATGTATTGTTAAAAGTTATATGAAACAATTTTTTTTAAAGATTGCATCCAAATGTGCGTGGTGTTGTGACATAACCACAATGACTTATTTGGCCACAAATTCACCCAACCAAAAAGTTTTAGATTTAGAAATTCAATAAAAACGGAAAAATAAAGTATAGGGAAGTCTTCATTTGCAATAGTGATTTTTTATATTAAATAATACTTTATTTTTATTAAATCACATTGTCATTGATTCTTGAAGAAAAAGAGTTGAGAGACTATAAAGTCTGATATGGTCACTATGGTCTTCATTTTGAAATATACAAATTATAATTAGATATACGAAATAAAACATATGAGAAAATAAAATATTTTATTTTCAAAATTGTTAAATAATAGTATTGTTAGCATTAGCTAAATAAAAAACTACGTACTAAAACTTTTAATAGTTATAACTAAAAATGTAAGAATGATCATTCTAACATAACGTTTTATGGTATATTATTATAAACTGAATAATCATTTTTATTTTAAATTCCCGCCTATGTTTGTTCCCCCAAAATTTTGATTTGCCTCTCATTCTCAATTTTAGAATTGGATGCCATCTCCCATCACCCACCCCAATCGGAATTCTCTCCCTCAACCTCTATCGATCGTTTCCTTCGCTCGATCCCAATCCCCCATACCCCAAACGGAAGGTCGTCTCCTCCCATCGATTTCTACCATTTTACCACTAATGAACCGCGGCTGAGTGACCGACGAACCACCACTACACCATCAGATAATCTATCATAACTGCTCGGTTCCTTGTTGCTCGACTCCTCATCGCTTCAATCATAACTTCATCCCTGAGCAAGTACTTTTTCTCTTCCATCAACCTTGCTTCAATCAAGTTTAGGGTTCTAATTAAAATGTTGATTTTCGTTGTAATTTTTGGGGCAAATGTGTGTTTTGGGGGGTTATATCATGTTACTAGATTTCAAATTGTTTTAACATAAGAAACACTTGTAATACAGCCATCGACCTCATGTTCCGATCTTTATCTAATGTAAGTGTGTAAAAGTAAAAGGTCTAAAGATGCCACCAACTGCTCGATGAAATGCTTTAACCAAATTGACTTCTATTTCACATACTTTTTTTACTAGATAATGCATCATTGTTAATCTAAATTTGTTGAAACTTTAGAAGTCATGAATCTCTGTTATTGGTGGTGATAAAATCCTTCCCCGCTTCCTTTGCCGCATCGACCCCGGACACCCTTATGTTTTCACCCTAGTAAGATTATTAATGGAATAGAAAAACTCGGAAATCGGAATGTCTTTCAGAGATTGTAGTTCATTCTTTTCACCCATGAACAAAATATTATCATGACTGATTTGATGCATTACATCATGTGTACATATTTGGTTTGCTATTTTGCTCTAATCTTGTTCCTATGTTTTTGTTGTTTTTGCTAGAATGTGAAACATCATTTTCTGGAACAGGCATTGGTACATTGCTAGACAAGTGAAAATCCAAAGCCACGTGGTTGCATTTTTTAAAGGAGATGATTGTTGTGTTTTAGTTATAATGTAAATGTCACAACTCCCAGACGTATGATGAACCCAAATAGGTAAATGAAATCCAAATACTTCAAATAAGTAACTGACATTTACATACCTAAAAATTTGATGCAGGTCAAAATGTCTAAGCAAAACATCTTTTGTTGTGCTCAACAGTTAATATTAAAGAGACCAGATCATATGTTAGTTGACTCATATAGATTATTTATTGAGCGCGACCGTGTTCAAGTTCCTGTTGTTGGTGACTCAGGTAATAACATGTTGTACGCTTCTTTGATATTCATGTTAAATACTCAAAATAAATGCCTTATGGCTCATATGTTAAGGTTCTTAAGTTGCTATGTTTGTTGAATAAGCTCCATACATTTTATCATTTTATTGGAGACGTTTGTTATTAGGGGGGTGGGGGTGGTCACTAGTGATAGAATTCCATCACTCACAAGCACCCAATCAAGTTCCGCCATGTCATCAACCATTTTTCCATCACTCACAACCTTTTTTAGTGGCATTGCCTATCACTCACAACACCCAAAAATAAACCCCCATGTTCCCTTACAACACCCATTTTCCACGGCGTGATAAAATCCACGCGTGGAATATTGCACGCGTTATAAACTTGAGTGGCGGTGGTGTTCTAAGGTCTACCACGCGTGATAAATGGCTATCACAGAAAAATAACGTGCCACCCCCACCGCTCTTAGCCAGTCTTGTTTTTGTTTGCGAAATGCCATTCGATAAGTCTTTAAGAAAATTTTACCTAGATATGGAGGCAGCTTGTTATACTTAGTGAAGCATATAATTGCAAAAGAATTCCCATGAAGCACAACGTTTTTCTTACATGAGCTTTATTTTTTATGTGCTAAACACTAAACTTAAATAATTCACTCAAAGATAACCCTTGATTTTTTTACCTTTCACATGTTACGTTTGTTGAAGTGATCTAGATTTATATTGTTTAATCTTTTATGTCACATAATAGGCTCATCTATTTCTTTTATTAGAGGTAGTTTTGACACTTTGGCCCATTTACTTATATGTTGATTTTAGGATCTTTACCTCTTTTAACCGGTTAAACTTATAAAATATGGAAAAATATACACATTTTTATTATTTATATTAGAGGTGCGTCTTATTGTGAATTGATATATTTACAAGTTTAATCAGCCCCTTATTCGGGTACGCCAACTAGAAGATTTCTGCTACACAATAGATGATACATACTTCAAAGACGAGGGGTGTGTGTTCTTGGTTTACAATAGTTGTTATTCCAGGGTGATTAGTGTTTGTTTGACTAATAAGTTTGACTTGTGCAGGTTTTGCAAATGGAATCTTCAATTCTGAATTTCTTGAAGTTTGAATTGACAACACCACCTGTTAGATGTTTCTTGAGAAGATTTGTGTGTGTTGTTCATGTGGTAAGGTATAAAAACAATTTTTTTTGCTTTTAATTGGGTCAATTTCTATGAGGTGTAAAAACAAATCCTTGGTTCCCCACAGATACATGATTCCGGAAGGGCATATGATATCATTTAAATTAAACATTGAACATGAGAAAAACCAGTTGCTAGAAATGAGCAATGAGATTGTAGAGGATCATGAAACTAAAACAAGCCGAGCTCGAAGCTATGCAAAATATATATATTGAGAGCCAACAACAAAACTTGGAAGCTATGATGCATTATGTTACATAAAGTGCTAGTTAGAGATCGAGAAGCGTAGAATGTTCCATTTCTCTTTAATCTACATCTTGTGTTGACTATATTGTTACTTGAGTTTGGATAACCATGTAAAGTACACCATTTTACTATTAATGATATGTGTTTTACTATTTTTTTTTTTGGTGTAATTACGATTGAATGCATATTAATTAATAGCAATTGAATTTATATTATAAAGTTGCATATGCGTGTAAAAAAGGTTGCATATGTTGTAATTAATATTCGTAAAAATGTTGCATTTAGTGTAAAAAAAGTTGCATTTGAGTATTAAAAAAAGTTGCATTAGAATGTAAAAAGGTTGCATACTAAAAAAGTTGCATTTGAATAGTAAATGCAACACTTTAAATAAAGGTTGCATTAGACCTTTAAAAGGTTACATTAGGTCTAATGCAACTGCTTCTAATGCAGCCCCCAATAAAAAGTTGCATTAGACCTAATGCAACCTTTTCAAGGCCTAATGCAACATTTTACCAGGGTTACCTTAGCTTTATTTTCTTGTAGTGGTTGCTGTTTATGTGAGCAAGTGCTTAACATGCGCCAAGGTTAAGGCGGAATACCAGAAGCCTTCGGGACTTCTGCAACAACCAGAGATTCCCAAGTGGAAGTGGGAACAAATCTCCATGGATTTTGTTACAAAATTGCCAAGAACGCCAAGAGGCCATGACACTATCTGGGTAATAGTGGACCGTTTAACAAAGTCAGCACACTTCCTACCTATCCGAGAGAAGGATAATACGAGTAAACTGGCCGAAATTTACATGAGAGAGATTGTTACACGCCATGGAGTACCTCTCTCGATTATCTCTGATAGAGACGGAAGGTTCGTATCGAGGATATGGCAATCCTTCCAGGAAGCTTTTGGCTCCAAGTTGAATCTGAGCACTGCGTTTCACCCACAGACCGACGGTCAAAGCGAGCGGACGATTCAGACGTTAGAAGACATGCTGAGAGCATGTGTGATGGAGTTGGGCGGTAGCTGGGATAAGCATTTACCCCTGGTTGAGTTTTCATACAACAACAGCTACCACACCAGTATTGGTGCCGCGCCATTCGAAGCTTTATATGGGCGCAAGTGCAGATCGCCGCTTTGTTGGGCTGACGCAGGTGATAGACAATTGGTTGGTCCTGAAATGGTACAGGAAACCATAGATAAGATCGCGCAAATCCGAGACCGTATCAGCGCGGCTCGTGACAGGCAGAAAGCCTACGCGGATCGAAGCAGGAAACCTCTAGAGTTTGAGGTTGGTGAGATGGTTTTGTTGAAGGTATCACCCTGGAAGGGTGTGGCACGCTTTGGGAAACGTGGAGAGTTGAACCCGAGGTATATTGGACCATTCAAGATCTTGGAGAGAATCGGGTTAGTAGCATACAAGTTGGACCTACCTGCCGAACTAAATGGTGTTCACGATACATTTCATGTATCCAATCTGAAAAGAAGTCCAACACAAGATAACGTTGCGATTACTACCGACGAAATTCATGTTGATGACACGCTCCACTTCGTTGAAGAACCTGTTGAGGTCACGGATTGGAAAGTTAACAAGACCCGCCGGAGCAGTGTCAAGCTCGTTAAAGTTCGTTGGAATGCTAGACATGGTCCTGAATTCACCTGGGAGCGTGAGGACCGAATGAAAGAGAAATACCCCCACTTATTTCCTGAGAACCCTGCTTCTACAAGCAGAACTTAAAATTTCGGGACGAAATTTTTCTAACGGGGGGAGAATGTGACAACCCTCACTAAACCAGGTATCCGTACGACTTAATTAACTATTAATTGTTGCTTAATTACTGTGCTTAACTGAGATTCCTGATGAACTGCTACTTGACTGTTGATACTTGTACATATCTGCATCATACTTTGATTTCCGTCACTACATTATTTACTTACTGAACTCTAGTGACAAACATGATGCACAAAAGCACAGTAGCATTTGAACGGATAACCTATTGAACATGCTGATATAGCCAGCATCAGGCAGACACTGCCTCTAAAGGCCTATATGAGCCAGAAATATTTTACTACACCCATAGTGTGTGTAGGGATACAAGGGTTGTATAACTGCGTCTCTAGGAATAAGATGTAATGATTGGATGTGCCTAAAACGTACTCTAAGCACGAAACACAGCACTTTTATTAACATACCAGCTTCTAGCTAACTAATAAAGTGCCAAAACATGAGGAAATATTCCTGACACTTTTGGAAATAAATTGTGTCACTAAAAATATTATTTACGACGCTTAAAAGAATACTTAAGCACTTTAACGGATTACTATCCAACCGAACAACCGGACTACACCCGGAACATGAAAATATTGCCAAAAATATTGTTAGTCTTTTTCTGAGCCAGTTAGGGTCCCTGATTACCCTAACACCCGCTTTATAACGCATCATACAACTAACGGAGTTAAACCCTAAAGTTAACCTACTTAACGTAACTAAGTCCTAACTACACCATTGGAATCGAACCATAGGACCCCCCCCCCCTTGGGCCGGTTCTATCTCCTTGTAACTAGGAGAGTACAATTGTGATTATTTTATTTGATTGTGTCTAGAATCAAGAGGACATAAAAACCAAAGGATTATGGCACATGATTTGTCTATAAATACATGGCTTAACACATAAGACTTCTCACACTTCACAACTCACCAACACTCTTTCTCTCTTGCTCTCCCCACTCTCGGCCGAAGACCCCCCACCCCCATCCATCATTTGTCGGCTCTTGTTCACCCATTCCAAGTATATACAAGCTTCACGGGTCACGTATCGGGAGTCTTGGAGCAAACGGAAGCGGAAGGACCTTTCTACTTAGCTTTTATCCACCTCATTTTCGCCTAGAATCTTCCCTAGCCCCGAGCTAGAGGTATAATGTTTAAAACTCACTCTCGATCATATCTAAAGTGGTTAATATGATTTATAACGGTTAAAATGCGGAAACCCATCTTTTGAATCTTTAAAGTTCACTAAAACTTGAATTTTGTTGGATAAAAGATCATAACTTGTGTAAAGGTTGTAGTGTTTGAATATGTTGATTACTTAGGCCCGATCTACGTTGTGGTGGCTCTGATCATCGTTTAACCCGACTTTGTTAAGATCATAGATCTTGACATAAGCTTGTTTCTATCGGTACAAGGGTTAAAAGGTGAAACTCTACCACACGAAAGACATGAACTTGTGTAAAAGTATTTTGACTTGTAAAATAGTATTTAAAACTAGCGGATCTACGGATCTGCAAGTGGTATATTCGTAGAACCAAGTGTCGAGAAAATCATGTTTTATAAAAGTCGGATGACACACTAACAAATATGATTTTTACAAACTACAAGTGTATAAACACTTGTGAAACGAAAGATCCGACAAAGTAACAATTTTTATAAAAGTTGTCGGGAAGTTGTAAAGAATGATTTATTCTAAAAACGGGGTTTTTACAAGATTAAACTATTTTACACATAGATCCACCAAATATAAGGAGATCTACACTATAGTTTTCGGAAAAACTACAAGTTCATGTAATAATGCGATTTACATACTAGTCGGCAAGTTTGGTGTGTTGAAATTAGTTTGATGTGTCGGAAATTGTTTGATTGAATCAAGAAATTGTTGAAGTGATTTTGTAAAAGAAAATGATACGCTTGAAAGCGTGGCCACCTCCAGTTACAGGGGAAACTCTGGCGAAATTTTTCTAAAATCTAACACTTAGAATTATTTACAAGTGTTAAACTATTTTTGAGATGTTTTCAAAATATATTTCGCCATGACTTTATTTAGTAAATAATCGGAGGTGGGATTTTCACAAAAACTAAACGTGATAAATATTTATTCGATAAATATATTTTTCACCACACTGTTTATGATTATTTTGTGAAAATATATAAATATTATTTTTATATTAAAAATAATATTTACAAACGTTGACGAACCCAAAATAATACAAACGCTTACACAACGAACATATAAGTTACAAAGGTAATTATTATTACCACTTAATCGTTAAAACGTAACTTACGCTTTATACGGAAATACTCATGAACGCGTATTTTGTCAACGTATTATTTTGGAAAGTATTAAGTAAAGAGAAAATATAATATTTTTGAGAAAAATATTTATATTTTGGAATGAGAAGTTAAAATATATTAAGTGGGACTTAATGATATAATACGAATACACATGTATTAAATCCCCCATCCTTGGGAAGGAAATTAATTACCAAGTATATACAAGGAACGGTTGTCTAACTGTTTCCCAAAACTTAAACTATAAAGCTAAGGCACGGCCATCCGTCTAATAGAATTAGCACATGTAGGTCGTTGCACAGCTGCCTGACATTCGGAGTACTTGGTATAGCGACGCACTGACTGTGAGTTCATGTCCCCCTTTTCTCTTAACTGTTTTCAGTTTTCTAATCTGCGGGGGTGAAATACATGTTACAGTGGTTATGATTACTTTATACATGGTATGGTTAGCGTAAGGAGGGTTACTTTTAGATCATGTGAATGGGTAGGCGGAAACTTGAGGTCATTAATCCTCAGGGTAGGACCGAGGGGCAGGAGCGGTAGATCTATTTGGGTGTAGCGAGCCCAGTCCCAGGTCCAGCATAACGGACCTTGGGATGACTTTGTTCCCGACGCATAAATTTGCTAGGTTTGAGCCTTCCTACTTGCATTTCACACATATCAATGGCCTTGCAAACCATTGGTGATCTCTTTTTCCTTATTTGCTACATACCAGGGTTTTTTGATAAATACAAAGGTTTATTTACTCACTTTCGCATGAACTCGCTCAACATTATTGTTGATTTTTCAACTTACATGTATTTCAGGGAATTAAAGATCTGGCACGGTATGGCATGTTTTCCGCTGCATTAGTCACCGAGGTCATCCAGGGTTTGGGGAATGTGACTCTTTCCTGGACAAGTCACAGTCCTCGAATCATGTTATGTTATGTTATGTTTAGGATTGTAATGTTTGTGGGACAAGTTTGTGGTTGATAGGGTGTTAACCCGTTAAGACAATGTTTTGATATTTTATTTTAATGGATGATCTTGCATATTTTTAATTCATATAGCTTGTTATGATTAAGCTATGGTATTAAGAAGTCACACCAAATTAACCACGCTTCCGCAAAGCCAGGGTGTGACAGTAGGTATATGATGTTCGAGAGACAACCGGTTTTATGAAGAGAAGAAGGAAACATGGGCATCAAGCGACAAAAATCAGGTGCATGTGTTTCCTTTTTACCTTGATTCGTAGTTTAGTAATAAGTGGAGTGTATTTTTTTATTTTATTTCCGGGGTGAAAATTTGGGGGAATTAGCCGTGTCACATCCCTTGTGCATCTAATACTCTAGTTTTCACACATTGAGGACAATATGTACTTCAAGTGTGGGGATGGGGGAGTAGTAAAAATTTTTGTTTTTGACCCGTTCATTTAAACACTACACATTGAGGACAATGTTTACCTCAAGTGTGGGGATGGGGGAAAATTTCAAAAAAAAATTTCAAAATATCTTGTCTAAACAAGCGATCTTAAAAGCACAAGTAACTAAGTCAACGAGGGATGTCACAAACCATTTGGTCTTTTGTCATGGTCAAGTTCAAGTTAATAGCATGACGGGTATTTAGTGGGTGGTTATTTGGGAATAATCCGCCTAAGAAACTAGTAGTTTATGCATGTCACATACCATACCCTTCTAGATATGTGAGAATTTGAGCCACTTTTATATCATAGATTACATGTTTGTGTTTCTTTGTTTGAGTGGACCATTAGTCGTATATTGTAGAACTTGCAACTTTTGATACGTTTGAGACTATAGACCGAATACAAGCACGAGAATGATTAAGGCATTAGGTAAACCTTTTCTCTTAAAACCAGTTATCTATCCTTACCCAAATAAATCCCCTAGTTGCCCAATTTGAGCCTAAACCTTTCGTTTGACCACCTATAGCCCATAACCGCTAAACCTTTTCTTTTAAGCCTGTGTGATGAAAATTCGATTATAGGAATTACATTTGTATAGCTGTTTTGATTGTTAAAAAAAATCAAAATTAGAAAATGTTATGAAAAAGAGTTGAAAAGGCATTGAGAAAAATACAAAAAGATGTGTTATTAGTCGTCGAATAAAAGGCGAAAGTTGTTGCCTTATAGTTGATAGTTGTATTTAGTTTTGTCTAGGTTCGTGGTTTGTAATAAAAATCGAATTTTCATCGCCTTAGCCACTTTAAAAATATCCTAATTCCTACCCTTACCCTAGCCCCGTTACAACCCTTACAAGACCTTATGACTTGTGCTTAGTGTTCGTGATCAATAGTGGAGAATGATTGAGTTGCAAGCTTATGCGGGTATATGTTCTAATCGGTTTGAGTGCATATTCTTTGAAGTGCTAATACATTATAAATATTAGCCAATTTATAAGCCGAGTGGAGAGAACATTGTGAGGGATGTGCATGAACTGTTGGTTTCACGGGCGGGTTAATCTTGGGTAACCATTTGTGCAAATAAAATCACGTTACCGTTAAATACGTTGAATACTGTAAAGAGTTTGAACCTTAGCATGACATTGGACCTTAACCTTCGTCTCGGGAATGGGGAGTGTATTCATTGTTCGACCCACATGAAAGTGAAAAACAGATTTGCTTGAGGACAAGCAAAAGACAAGTGTGGGGATGTGATACGTGGTTGAAAACCGGTGCTTGTAATTGTTTAATTTGATGTTTTTACACAAGTTTTAGTTTCGAATTGCCTACTCTTGATTAGATATGTGTTTTGTAGGTCTAACGGAGTTTCGGGAGCTTTTCAGGAGCTTTTCGAGTCACCGGAGCGAAAACAGAACCACCAGGATGCGAAACGGGTCAACCGGACTCAAGAAATGGACGAAACAGAAAAGCAGATATCCAGGCACCGTTGCCGACGCCCATATGGGCCGTCGCCGACGGTTGGTACAAGTTCCCGTCGCCAGAATCGTCCGTAGGCAGCGAGTTAACACGTCGGCTAACTTTTGAGTTCCACACACCGTCGGCGATGGACCCTTAGGCCGTCGGCGACGGTTCTTAAAAATGACCAACGCAAATTTGTTATGATTTGTTGTGGGGACGAGTTAAAGACATATCTCACCAACCAAAAACGGGAGTTACACTTCTTCTTGAGTTTGAAAACCATTCTTGGAGCCATTATCACCCATCGATCACCTACCATTCCATCTACCATCCTTCCAACAACCCGAATCAAGGAGATTTCACAATCATCTTCTTGAATCAAAACCCTAGCTCCATCAATTCCCCAATCCACCAATCCACGCATCCATTCACCATCATCATTCAATTAAAACCCTAACCTTCATCCGTCATTCCATCTTCACGCTTCACGATGATCCAAGTCAAGCTTTCAATATCCGGTGATGAAGTTTATTCGATCATGCTCGGCTAATTCCTCGGAGGTTTCACCCCAGTGTAGACTTTTGTAAGGTTTAGGGTTTATTATGTTTTGTTAATTGTTTTGTGACAACTTGAATTGCATTTGAATCTTAGACAATTGTCCTACGTTGGTATTGAATTTGCAAACTGTCGAGTGAATGATTAAATTTGACTTTGTGAAATGAATACACGTATTTACGCCTTGTCTTTTGATAGGATTTGCTAGTCCAAAGTAACGAAGTGTATCATGGTCCGTTGTTTACGACGTTGATAGCGATTGACACCTAAGCTTTGTGATTGCGACCCGTTAATGAACTATTTCAAGTAAAGCTAATTAAAATACATAGTAACCCTAAGTCTTGCATTAGTTGAAACCGGGTGTGAACCTTGTTTTCTTATTATTGTTCAAACAATCATTTTCAATTCTCGCATTTAGTAATCTCTAGTAGTTAATCTAATTAATCATTTAAGTAATTCTATTTCACATCTCCCAATCAAACAAAAACACAAAAATATATCTTAGCAATCTTCATAATTGTGACAACTTCATAATTCAATCAAATCCGTACACAAACCACATACTCTTCGTGGTTCGACCCCTCACTACCACTAGCTATTTGTTAAGGGTAATTAGGGTATATAAATATTATATTTGACCGGAGCGCGACACTCCGATCAGGGGGGAGGATGTAACACCTCGTAAAATCACAACCACTATAATAAAGACACGTGTCATGGAAGGTAAACGTGTTATAAACCCGGATCAAATTAAAATATGTATGGTAGGACTAAAAGTGTCAACATGTTAATTAATACCTCTGAGTGACCTAATTATTAATCCCAAACCTTAATATGTTTTATAAACATCTGATATATACTCAAGTCCGGTTATTCCTAGTGGTAATTAATTCAAATTGTAAAAGAATGGATCCTATGTGTCTTTACGACAAAACTTCATTCAAAAACCTTCATCCATAAAGTCCAAGAATATATGAGTGCATGGCAACACTTTCAAGAGCATGCAAGTCTGTTTACATGGTCCCCTCTACTGGAAAAAGACATAAGATTCGAAGTTGTGAAGAATGCATGGTCAAAACCTAAAACTTTACAAGATTTTGTCTTCTGACAAGGCTTACGGACTGCAAGGTGTATGCCTTACGGACCGTAAGGCAGCACAACTGGGCGATAAATTCTGAAAAGCGGATACGGACCGCAAAGCCAAAAGCTTACGGTCCGTAAGACCTGTAACTGGGCAGATTTTTGGACAGTTGCCTGTTACAGCAGGTTACACCGCCTTAGAAGGATGGTTTTCGAAATTCAGGAGCTTGGCCACTGGTTTTTCATGCATAGGGACACCTGGGATCATCATGGAACATTTGTAGACTTTGTTGTAATGATCTTATGCAATTTAAAGTCCTATATAATGAGTTCTTTGTTGCAACATTGAACTTACTCACTTGGAAATTATTCTAAGCACTCTCTCTGGAGTTCCTGGAGCTCAAGCTACTTCTATTAAGTTCCAAAATCGTGCTTAGGACCATTGTAAGTGTCCTTAACCTCCTAATTACAGTTTTAATTAGTTTAATGACCAAAAGTCAAACTTATTGTAATTAAGGTTTGACTTAGTGATTAATCACTAATGGTCCAGTCATTAGTCAAATTAAAAGTAGCTATAAGTTGGTAATTATGTCGGTAATAAACCCCTAAGAAGGCACCTACTGATTATCACCCTAACTTGGTCAAATGTCGGTTCAAACTTAAATATAAAAAGTCAAACAAAAAGCTATTTTTCAAATAAACATATAATTAACAATATAGGAGCCATGAAACCTGTTTTAACACTAAAATAACTTGGTAATTAATGTAAGAACATGTCTAAGCATGTTCAACCTGACAATTTCAAGTTTAGGCTCGGTTCGGAACCGAAAGTCGCAAAATTTGACTTTTGCTTTGACTTTCGATTCTGACCCAATGTAACATATTTTAGAAATGCCTTAGAGCTCTATTAGGACCAGATTATAGGTTAGTATAACCCTCTGAGGTTATACAACTTGGTTCCTTAGTTATCCGATTCATTTGCATGTTTCCGTTATATGCCTAAATGTTGACCATTTTGCCCTTTTTTACCTTAATACAAGATTTTCGAAAATGTGAAAGGACAAAACCTTTACTACTGATTTATAAACTTGTCCTAAAAATATGACATCAGTTTGAGGTCTAGATTAAGAGTTATGCTCAATATCGTAATTAGAAAGCTTTTTATTAATTAAACGGCATTACTAGCATAACGCCTATCTAAACCCAAATTTTGACACCAAAATTTTTACCCACTGATGTAATATAATATTTTGGGATTTTTGAAGATTTTTAATTATTTTTAAACTGAGCATAACATAGGATTCTAGCTTTGATTCGGTAATTGTCGGTTATACCCTTTTCATGCATAAAATGAGTTTTACATAATATTTTGAAACCAAACTTTTTACTACTGATTTTATATGATAAATAAATTATTTTGAACTTTATAAACTGATCAAAAACTCAGATTTCCTATTTTAACCCAAAAATCGCTTAAAACCCACTTTTACGCGTTTTAAGCGCATAGTATGAGTTAAAACTATTTTTGGCATATAAAACTTAATACCTACTGATATTTTAAGTAAAATTTTCTACTTTATCAGACCACCCGTAGTGGGACGGTATTTAAAAAAAATTCAAAAAAAAGCTCAAAAACGCCCCCCCCCCATTACGGTAGGCGTTATTTGGCATCATTTTTGAAAAAAAAAAATTGAACTTGGCGTTTTAAATAAAATGCTGAAAATTGCATAGGGACAAGAGATGACCGTTGCCAATGGTCAATTTGTTTAATATTTTTATTTTTTTAATTCCAAAATTTACCCACTATATAAATAATACCCACTTCTTCCTATTTTTTATAAAAAAAAATCACACTTTCTCTCCTACTTCTTCTATATTTTATACAAATATGCATCCATTCCGACCCCCCTTTGGTGTCCACGCAAGACCCATGAACCCGAACACAACCCAATCGCAACACCCGTATAACCTTCAAGACATGGACCCGAGCGTTTTAACGTACGCGGCTTACTTGAGTGGCGCCACTCCGTTCATGCCTCCTACCTTCGGCTATGGTCAAGCCGGCGGGTCGCAACCTTCACAACAACAAGCCGAACCCGATGTCGATGTCGATGTCGTGCCGGAGACGCAACCCGAACCGGTGCCAGAGAAATCGAAACGCGGCAGAAGGTCGCATAAGAAGAAGGGAAAGGACGAACCTCGATGTACAAAAACTTACCTTAAATGGACGAAGGAGGAAGAATTCACGTTGACTCGGGCGTGGCTCGACGTTTCGGAGGACCACGAAACTGGTAACTTTTATATTTTATTTTTTACTTTTATTTTTAACACACAACTTATATTTTTACTTTTATTTTTTCAATTTGTAGCAAACTTTCAAAAGGGCCCCGTTTTTTGGGATAGGGTTCTTGCACTCTTTTATAGCACGTGGGGTCAAGGCGAACATCAGGAAAAATATTCCATTTCTAGCAAATGGACCGACATTAACAACAAGTGTCATGCCTTCCAAGAAGTGTACCAATGTAACTACGATAATCGCCCGAGCGGTGAAGGTGACGTCGGGGTTTTAACGAAGACTTTGGACGAGTTCGAGAAAACGAAATGCCCTTTCCCGTACTATAAGTGTTGGGATCTACTACGAAAAAGTCCAAAGTGGGCGCTAGTAGGTACCATGACGTCTAGTAGTAGACGTCGAGCTAAACGGTCAAAAACATCATCCTCCGTTGACCCTGAAACACCGACATCGGATGCCCGCAATGTCGATCTAAATGAGGTGGTGGACGTTGACGAGGAACTTGAAGAAGAGTTGACCCGACCGCCCGGCAGAAGAAAGGATAAGCGAACCGGGAAAAAAAGGGTGGAGTCGTTTTCCGATCTCGAGTTGAGGGAAGACTTCGAGGAGATGAACCGTCGTCTCCAAGACATTCGCGACCTCGGCCACCAACGTTATGAGATTATGAAAAAACGAGTGGCCGAAAAAAAAAAGTTTAACGAGATGCAAGAGGCGAGGCAAATGAAAAAGGACATTGAGTTTTTGTCCAAACCGATCGACCACCTCCAAGGCAACGCGTTGATCCTTGCGCAAATGCATCGCCAAAAAATTCGAGAAAAATATGGACTCTAGATCATCTCCTTTTTTTAACTTTATTTTTTTTTTGAGTTAATTGCTCGGATGGTCCCTGTGGTTTCAACTTTTTTCACGTTTAGTCCCCACCTTTTGAAAGTAGCAGGTATGCTCCCTATGGTTTGTCATTTTGTTACTTGGATAGTCCCTGAGTAGATGTCAGTTAGTTTGAAAATAGCAGGTATGCTCCCTATGGTTTGTCATTTTGTTACTCGGATAGTCCCCAGAGTAAATGTTGGGGGACTATCCGAGTAACAAAATGAGAAACCATAGGGAGCATACATGCTATTTTCAAAATGTGGGGACTAAACGTGAAAAAACATGAAACCGCAGGGACCATCCGAGCAATAAGTTAAGAGTATTTACCTGAGCTAGCTCCTGTCTTAAAATAGCAAGAATAATAACTCAGCCGTATTCACTTAAGTAAGCGTAGGTACAATTTACCGGAAGGCTCTAGTCTGGAACGATGGTATAAATAACCAATTAGAATGCTAACGGGTCTTTAATTAAGCCTAAGCTTAGACCGGTTAGTCTTAAAGAATTGTTACGGTTTAATCGCGTGAAAGGCGAAAACCGTGAATGGAGTGTGATTTTGACCCAACAAGTTTGAAGACTTGTTTCATATGGGTATAACAATCATACTCTGGATTTTGGGGTTAAAACAATATAGTTTGACCCGTTTCGGCTAAATTATGTAAACTAGTTACATAAGCCGAACCGTGCGCGCAATAGGCGCAACGGGTAACCGTGAGAGTCCTACGTTTGTTTCCTAATTCAATATGCCTTAAAGAGGTTGTGGTATCAGTAGGATACCTTCTGTGATGCCCGAAACGAGTTTAAGTTGGTGATACGCCCCGTAGGGGTTTTTCGGTCATTTTAAAGATTTTTAAAGGGTTTTTCGAGTTCTACAGGAAATCTGAGTTTCCCGAACAGTTTATAAAATCCAAAATACTTTATTTATTATTTAAAATTAGTAGCAACTGGAATCGGGTCAAAAGACCTTATAGAACTCGATTTATGGCCGAAAAGGGCATATTCGGTATTTACCGAATCGTAGCCATAACCGCAGGTTATGAGCAAGGTAAAAATAATTAAAAATCTTTAAAAATCCCAAAATATTATTTTACATCAGTGAGTAAAAGGTTTGGTGTCGAAATCCGGGTTTAGATAGGCGTTATGCTAATTGCGCTATTTAATTACTAAAGTTTCGCAAATTGCGCTAACTGGCATAACTCTTATTCTGGACCGCGGATTGACATGAAATTTTAGGGACATGCTTAGAATTCAGTAACCAAGGTCATGATCCGTTCACATGTCCGAAAATCTCGTTTAAATTTATAAAGGGCGTTACGGTCAACTTTTAAGTAATTAACGGAAATGCGTAAAAGACTCGGACAATTAACGAACCGGTCACAGAGGCTTATACCATCATGTAACCTGGTCCTAAGAGTGTCCTAAGGCATATCTATACCTCACTAAAACGGGTCAGAACTGAAGTCAAAGCAAAAGTCAAACTTTTGCGACATTCGGCTCCGAACCGGGTCAATATAGCAAATGGTCGAATCAAACAAGTTTAGACAAGTTTATATACTTAATATCATGTTTTACGAACATCAAAACAAGTTACATATCAGCTACATTACAGATTATGCCAGAAATCGCAAAATGACTTTCTGTTGACTTTTTAAGTGCACGTTTGACTCGACATTCGACATAGTTAGAGCGGTGATCGGAGGGAACCCCTTTAGGGGTTTATTACCCACATAAATACCAACTCATAACTACTTTTGATCCGACAATTCACTGGACCATTTGTGAATTATCGCTATGACAACCGTTCATTACGACGGTTTGGTTTATAAGCTAAAACCATTGAAAAACGAGACCACAAAAGGTTAGGCAACTTACAGAAGTTTAATGCAAGACTTAGGAATATAGAAGGAAGCTTGAGAGCTCCAAGAATGATCAGAAGTAGTGTTGTGAGGTGTGTTCTAAGTTGGGAACTATGTATGCCTATTTATAGTAAAGTTTCACCACAACTTTTGACACACAAGTCCCCCAACTAACCACAACCTTCCAACATGTGTTCCAAATGCTTAGGGGTTGTTTAGGGGTCAATTGGAAAGATTTAAATGCATCTCATGGCGTTTAGAAGGCTGAACAGCCAATTTAAGCATGTTTCTGCATCTGGGCGCCTGACGCGGCCCGCATGGAGGAACCATACACATATTACGCGGGCCGCCTGAAGTTTAAAAATCAGGCGCGTTCAATCATAGGCTCGCGGCCCACCTCAACTTAACCCGAACCCTTACGCGGCCCGCGTTAGGTTTATTTTTCAAGATTTTTGAATCTTTTGTAATCATGACTAAATCTTTGTAATAAATAACAAAATCTTTAGTAATTATTAATGAAATCTTTAGTAATCATTAACTTGACCTTTCGGGTTTTGAAGGGGTAACTTTGCGATTTGGCCCTTGATTATTTACTGCTAAGGGCCTCGTGTTATTTACTTGCTTAGTTAAGTCCCTGGTTAGTTTATTTAATTATTCTGAAAGCCTTAACTTTCATTATTGACGCTTTTAACCCTTCTCATACGAATTCGATCGTATCTTTCTCGTTTTAAAGCGGAACTTCGCGGAATTTATACAGTATATTCTAGTGAGTGTATAATACTGTTACAAAGCCTCGGGAGCGTTAAAGGGTCACTCAGAGGTATAATTAAACATGTTGACACGGTTAACCCCTGTAGCTTGTAATCTCTCACTTTCTTCCGCGTTTCGCTTCCGTACGATCCATGATTTATTCGTTTGAAGGTACAAGCATCGTTTAGGGTTACTATACCGTATATTTACCCTTCGTTGACATTTATAACCCTCGAGTTTACATACTTTCAAGGTTTGTCAACTTTAGTCCTTTATTTAATATCTAATGCCACGTGTAAACTTATGACACGTGTTAACACATTATTGGACCCAAAATTTCGAGGTGTTACACTTCTGATCAAGCTTTCTTTTTGTTTTTGTTCGTAGAAAATCACACAATTCTATATAATTCGCAGGAATACAGTTTGGTGCATAACCTCCACCTCCGACAAAAACATAAAAATACCGCTTGACGAACCCGGGCACTTTTTAAGAAAACGCCTTAAAGCCAAAAACCAACAAAAAGCCTCGATCCAAAACCCCCCATGGCGGATCAACGCACTCTCATGGATTACTACCTACAGCCTACGGTACGTAATCTTGGAGCCGCTATTAACCCTCCTAACGTCGATGCTAACAACTTTGAGCTTCGAGCACACCTTATCCAAATGCTTCAAAATTCTGCCACTTTCCATGGCCTAGCTGATTAAGATCCCCATTCACATATTACCAACTTCTTGGAAATATATGACACCTTCCGGATCAATGGAGCCTCTAGCGATGCCGTTAGACTCCGTATGTTCCCTTTTTCCTTCAAAGGCCGAGCGAAAGCTTGGTTAAACACCCTCCCAAGTGGGTCCGTACACACTTGGGATGAACTTGCCCAAAAATATCTCTACAAATATTTCCCTCCCGCTAAAACCGCCAAACTCATGAGCGAGATCAACACCTACTCTCAAGAAGACGGGGAATCCTTATACGAGACATGGGAAAGGTTCAAGGAGCTATTAAGGAAGTGCCCGCATCACGGTCTTGAATGTTGGTAACAAGTGTCCACCTTCTACAACGGAATCTTGCCGCACACAAGGCAAATCCTTGATTCCGGCTCCGGGGACTCCTTGGGAATCGGCAGCCCGAGGAAATTTATAATCAAATTGAAGAACTCGCTCAAAACAGTTTTCAATGGCACACTCCTAGGGGCTCAAAATCTATAGCCTCGGACGCCCACAAAGTGGATGAAACCACTTCTTTGCAAGCCCAAATCGAAGCCTTAACTAATAAAATAAAGAAACTTGATTTGAACAAAACGGCTTTGGTTATGGCTTGCGAAGGATACGACGGCCCCCATGAAAACTAGAGTTGTATGAAAGATCTAGAAAATCAAACGGAAGTGGTAAATTACCTAAATAACCGGCCGCGAGCACTGGGAGTTCAAAGTAATACTTTCACTCCCGAGTGGTGTAATCATCCCAACTTTAGTTGGAGAGAATCGGGGGGGTAATAACCAACAAAATCAAAATCAACGATCTAACTTTCAACAACAAAATGGACAACAAGGTTTTCAATCACAACAAGGAGGAAGAGAAAGGCTTGAGGATATCATCACTCGCCTCTTCTCCGAATCCGATAAAAGATACTTGGAAAGGTTCTCACAAACCGAAACAGAAATTAGAAACCAACGGGCTAGTATTCAACATTTGGAAAAACAATTTAGTCAACTAGCCCAACATTTCGCCGAAAGACCACAAGAAGCCTTACCATTGTCACACCCCGATATTTTAACCACAAACCGGTGGGCTCGGTGGGGAGTATCGTGACGTAGTTGATATCATCATAGTCAAATATACACAGTTTATAGCACAGCGGAAGGCTTGGTAGAAATTACTATTACAAACCGAAAGTTCAAAGTACGATAAAAGAATATATATACGGTTGTAAAGAAAGGATCCACAGGCGGATCTAAATATAATACAAAAACATGTTCAACAGACTTAAGGTATTACGAACTTGCAAGATTCTCTAATTAACGCTCAGAAGCTCCCAGCCTAGTAGTACCTGTCACTTAGCCTTTTGAAAATACGTCAATTTACACTGGTAAATACAATTAACCGACTCTTTTGAAAAACATTTATGAAAATTGATTTAGATGCACAAGGCACAAATATTCTTTTATAACTTGGGATAATTATATGTAAATAATCTTGTATACAGATTTACATGTTTGTCATACATTTAGGGCCCAGTATAGAAGCTGAGACATGATTAACCGACACACCACTAATATAAACCCACAAGGAGTTATCCCCAACAATGTGGGTATATCTTTTTACATACGCAACTGTCAGGTGTATACCTACACCCCGTGCTTAAGTCGTGGCCATTTGCAATTAAATGAGCCAAGGATATCCAGGACACGGTTGCATTAACCCCCAACGTTTATGTTATCAAACAATACAGATTAAAACGAGTTATGTAATTTATTAATCACAATCCAATTAAATGATTCCATACCCAACCAAGCGGTAATGTTTTACTGTATCCCAAGCCTGTATAAGGGAAAATAAGTTAAAAGTATTTACCTGAGCTTTTAAATGCGAGATCTATCTACTCGGCCGTATAATCTAATTAAACTTGTGAAGGTAGCTTTTACCGGGGCTTCCTAATCTGGAACGAAGGTTTTGTTAACCTATTAGATTACTAACGGGTCTTATTTAAGTTGTGGACTTAGACCGGTTAGTTTAAAGTAGGATTTACGGTATAAAACGCTAGATTAAGCGATTACCGGAATGGAATGTAATTTAGACCCGACAAGTATGGAGACTTGTATTATATGGGTAAACTAAATACATTCTGGATTTTGAAGTTAAAATGATAAGGTTAAACCCGCTTCGGCTAATTTATGCAAACTAGTTACATAAACCGCACTGAATGCGTATAAGCATAAACGGGTAACCGGATGAGTCGTATACATGTTCCATAAGTTATTATGCTTAAAATATGTTATGACATCAGTAGGATATCAACAAATGTGCCCAAAAAGATTTTAAAACCGAATTAAGCCTCATAAGGGCATTTTGGTCATTTTATGATTTATAAAAGCGGTTTACATGCAAACGGAGGTTCTAGTCATAACCTTATGTAAAATTATTTAATTTATGTTGTATTAGCAGTAGGATATCATATATATGTGTGGTTTACCATTTATGGCCAAACTATGCCCCGAAAGGGCATTTTGGTCATTTCACACATAGTTTTAAGGGCTTATTTGGGATTCTAAGTTCATGACTGTAAAAATATTAGAAATGGTTTATGAAATCAGTAGGTAAAAAGTTTTGGGTGCTAAGTATGGTTTAAAACCATACCATGTACCTTAATGTCGTAAAAATCGATAAATGACGATTATTTCGGTGTTTAGGAAATTCTGAGGTTATGACCAGCTTTGAATGGTCAAAATAATTTCTTTATCATATTATATCAGTAACAAAAGGTTCTTGCAGGTTAATCTTATTTAAAACCCATTTTATGTGTGAAAATGGCATAATCGTCATTTATTAATATAATACGAAACTTATGCATAAACTCAGTAAGTAATCTGACTTGGAATCCCAATTAGTCCTAAATATGATATCATAACAGTGAGTAATGAATTTTTATGTCAAAATTATGTTTAAACTTTATTTCTATGCAAAAAGGGTATTTTAGTCCTATTAAAGCACGTTTTATGATTTATTATATCATATCAGTTTGTGACCAGAAAATAAATGTCAAAATATGTTAAATAACATTACTAATCAGAATGTAATTCATTTGCATGGTTGTTTATGTTAAAAATCTCATTTTTGACAAAAAGGGCATTTTAGTCAACATTAAGCATAATAACGGAATCAAGTAAATAAACTCGGATTACTAAGGGACCATGTAATATGACCTCAGAGGGTTATACTACAATATAACATGGTCACAAAAGAACCTTAATGCATAAAGAAATTAAGCTAGTTCGGGTCAGAACTGAAAGTCAAAGCAAAAGTCAAGCTTTTGCGACTTTCGATTGCGAACCGAGTCTAAACTTAGAATTGTCGGGTTGAACATGTTTAGACATGTTCTAATAATATTTAACAAGTTATTAAAGTGATAAAACATATTTTATAACCTCTACATTATCAGATTTGACTTTATATAAAAACTGACCCGTTTGACTTTTTATGTTAATTACTTTGACCTGACAATTAACTAAGTAAACGTGGTAATTAGGAGGTGCCCTTTTGAGGGTTTAACACCTACCTAATTACGATCACGTAGCCATATTCTCCTCAAACAATGGCTGGACTGTTTAGGTCTAAACCGAAAGTCAAAGCCGAATTGCGGCAACTTTGACTTTCGGCTTTTAAATTCATAAAACCGAACTAAGGAGGCTAGGGACACTTACAAAGGGTCCTAGCTCGAAACTTGAACTATGGAGAGCTTCATTTTGATCAGGAACCTCAGAGAACCAAGCTTAGAGAGAGAAGAGATGATAATTTTTGAAATGAGCAAGTTGCAAATGAGGGTAAGGGACCTATTTATAGTGCAAAAGGAGTTGCAACCAGGTGTCCAGGGGTGTTGTGAGAGCTTAACAAGTGTCCATAGACGTGTCCCAAAGCAGCTAAGAGCCCCTGGTGTCGAGTTATGTGTGTAGAAGGTGACAAACCTGCAGCTGTCTAAAACTGTTGCCCAGATACAGTCTTTACGGACTGTAAGCCTGAACCTTTACGTTCCGTAACCGCTTTTGAATTATATCGCCCAGATACAGTCCTTACGGACCGTAAGCCTGAACCTTTACGGTCCATAAGCGATTGATCAGAGGACAAATTTTTAAACTTTTTATATTTGACCCTTCAACTTTTATTTTCAATATTAATCATTCCCGAGAGCATGTTTTAACATTATAAAGTCCTGGGTTTGATAAAAGGTCACTCAGAGGCAAAAATTTGCATGTTGACACTTTTAACCCTTCAAAGTCAACTTATTACCCGTCTAGGGTTTAGGACACGTGTCTTCACATTATTGGGTATGATTTTGCAAGGTGTTACAACCAAGTAATACCAAAATAAACCCAAAAGCTCAAGTAAATGTAATCAATCTAAGAAGCCAGAAGGTAGGACCCGAGAGTGAGTCAACCCGACAACAAACCGACCCGATCCAAGCTAAAACACCCACCCACGATAACCAAGAAAATACTCAACCACAAAACACCGACACTGACACAACCAAACCACCTCCGGCACCTTACCCCGGTCGTTTACTTCGGCAAAAGACAGACAAACAATTTACTAAGTTCGTGAGCTTGCTTAAACAACTCCACATCAATATTCCTTTTGTAGAAGTCCTTACTCAAATGCTAAAATATTCCAAATTTATGAGAGACTTCCTCACTTACAAAAGAAAGATTGAAGTCATCCAACAAGTCACTCTTAGTGAAGAATGCTCGGCGGCACTCCTCAACAAGCTCCCCCAAAAGAAGATTGATCCCGGAAGTTTCACCATTCCTTGCTCTATTGGTGGATCACCGATAAGCAATGCACTAGCCGACTTGAGGGCTAGCATTAATTTAATGTCGGCCTCTATGTTCAACCGACTAGGATTGGGTAAACCACATCCTACAAAAATGAGCATTCAACTTGCGGACCGGTCGGTAAAATACCCTCAAGGTGTCATAGGAAATTTATTGATAAAGGTAGGAGAATTTGTTTTTCCTACCGACTTTGTTATTTTAGACATGGAAGAAGACACCGAAATTCCGCTCATACTAGGACGACCCTTCCTTTCCACTGCACGAGCTATGGTAGACATGAGCGAAGGACAACTAACATTGAAGGTTGGTGAAAAGGAGATCAAATTTGAAGTTGGGCAACGAGCGGAGGATGATCCGGTGAAATACCTCAACGCGATTGACTTAAGCTTAAACGATGCACTACAACGCTACAACTCGGGATGTGAGTCATCCCGCGCGGGTAACATTTGACCGACTTTGGGTCTAGCCAAGGACCCTTATAAACGTGGCGCACCATGGAGGCATTCCATGGACTATCCATTAGTTTAGTAGTTTAATCGTAGTTTAATATCTAGTTCAATGTTTTCTTTTGAGTATTTAGCTTTATAGGAGTAAGACACACTCAACAGAGGAAGATGGATGATGGACTGGAACCCATGCACATAAAACAGAAGACTCCCGACTCATTTTCTGCAGAACAGTGGCTACAGCACGGGGCCGTGCTCACCCAGCACGCCCCCGTGCCCGTCTTACTGTTATCAAACATTATCTGTCCAGAAGGTGGCACGGGTCGTGCACACCCAGCACGCCCCCGTGGCCACCCCACTGTAAGTCTTCTTATTTCTTTTGTTACTGGCACTTTGGACACGGGGGCGTGTCCCCAAAGCACGGGGCCGTGCTGCAAGTGCCAGTAACAAAATTTTTTTGTTATTTTCATACTTTTTACACATTTTTCCAAGATAAATCCTTTTTGGGACACATTGGTGACAATGTGTAATTTAAGTGTGGGGGGGGGGGCGATAATAAAAACCTTGAATGGTTTGTCCTAAATCAAGCCTTACACAAAACTCGCTTTGGAACTGCTAAACACCCCAAACTTTTTCAAAAAATTTTCTTTTCATTTTTTTTACTTATCTTAAGTTTAGTTGGGTAAACAAATTCTAAAAATTATGTTTTTACAAATTTACAACCGATAGCGTCGTGATAAAAAGAACCAATTTAGAACATTACGAAAATGGGCATGATAAATCTTTGTAAAATTTGATTATATATACATTTTTACACTATAACCCTTTTCCCACAAAAGTGAGTTTTGAGCCATTACCGTGCATAGAAATATACATCCTTACTAATTGCTCAATTTTCGTTTCTTGTGTGAATAGCCCGTTTGGTTCTCACGTATCTAGAACTTGACAACCCGATGCATTCCAAGTCTTTACCGACAAAAATTCAAGTAAGTAAATGATAGAGGCATTAGGACAAACCCTTTTTCAAAACAAAACCTTGATTTTCTTTGATTTATCCAAAAACAAACCCCCTAGTTAAACCCTTTGAACCTTTAAACTTTTTTTTTTTTCAAACAAAAAAACCCTACCCTTTTCATTTTTCACCTTTCATTTTTGTAAACATATCGGTTATGAAGTTATGATTTCGGCTCAGTTTCAACTTTGGCAACAAAAAAAAATCAGAAAAATTTGAAAAATATGCCAAAGTATTTTTTGCTAAGCCAAAAAGCAATAGAAAAACAAATGGTTTACGATTTTCACCCTTTTTCCGAATAAAACCTACCAAACCCGAACCACCACCTACCCTTCAAAGTCCTCTTGATACTTATAAGGATTTAATGCCAAAAGAAGGAGGTTTGATCGATTATCAAGCCTATGGTAGGAGTGAGTTCCAAATCGGGCACGAGTGTTTCATTTAATATTGGCCGAATGTTGAGTGAAAACTTGTGAGGTGTGTACATTTGTATATAACTAAATAGAATTTTATAAAGGCATATTATGCCCAAAGTAAATAACTTTTCGTAAATTGAGTTTTAAATAAATCATGCCGAATAGGATTGTAAATAAAATAAAATCAAAATAAACTTAAAACTTGGATACCCGACACTCTAAAGATAAGACCCAAAAACCTTCTCTTCTACCTATTCCGTTTGGGTGTATAAGTCACGTAATAGAGTTTTGCTTGAGGACAAGCAAAGATTCAAGTGTGGGGGTATTTGATGTGATTAAAATACAACATATAAATTATGCCAAATACGGCGTAAAAGCAACCCTTTTTAGTACTAATGTTGGAAAAAGCTCGTGTTTTCGTTTCTTTTAGATTTTTAGGGATAAAAGAGCTTAAATTTGCAAAAGGAGCAAAAAGACAGTAAAATCCAACATAAATGTAAAGAAAAAGGAATTACCGCAGCTCGTCAAGCCCCAATTCACATCCAAACCTCAAATAACAAGACCAGAAGGCTGACACGGGGCTGTGTTCACCTGACACGGGCCGTGTCCGAAGATTGATACTGGGCAGGAGAAAAAGACAACTGCAAAAGATAAAAATGGCAACCAACACGGGGTGTGGTCAACTCAAAGACTTTCAGAATATGCGATAGTACAACAAGTACTTTGGCAACGGGCCGTGCCGTTGACACACGGGGCCGTGTTAGTACAACATCTGACAAGCAGTTAATGAGGAAGAGAGAGAGAGATGGGCACGGGCCGTGCCAGCCGGGCACGGGCCATGCTAAAGCTTCTGAGGACAGCTATAAATTGGAGTGCTTGGTTCCACTTCAACTCATCCCTTGGCAAACCACTTCTCTCTCACTTGCCACCACTCCACCACCACTACAACACCATCATCCACCACCATTATCCATTTTTTCATCTTTAGAGTGTGTATGTAGTCTCGGGATCCGAGATTGATCGTAAGAATATTTGTTAAACAAAGGTCATGCTTGGCTAAATTCTTATATCACTTGGTGAAGACATATCTTTTATGTATTTCTTTTATGGTTTCCAAACTTGGGCTACTTTTTAATTGGGTTAGTATTAATGACTTTAATAATTAGTTTTTTTATATTGAAAGCGAATTTATTCACCCATTCTTCATATGTTCGTTTATTCAAACATTACAAAACATGTGTCAATATTTTCTTGGTCATATATCTTATGGTTGCTATACTAACCAAACCAATATCAACTGAATGCCCCATTGCAACGCATGGAAATTCCCCTAGTTTACATTAGAAATCACAAACCAAACAATCCTAAAATTAGCAAAAATCTTCAACAAGACCCCCAAAATAGCTAAATGGCTTTAAACATAAAACAAGCATAACTTTTAACCACAAGGAACTAAAAAGAGAAAACTCATATACTTCCACTTTATCTTCTCATCATTTCTCCACCGTCAACCGACTTTCAACTTTCGGCACCGGCGAACGATGGTACCGGACTCCGAACTCACCGATCGGCTACAACAAATCCTGACCACCGCCGATTTAACCACCACCACAACCGCCAGCATCCGTCGGCAACTAGAACACGAATTCGGAATCGATTTAACTGACAAAAAGGCGTTTATTCGCGAACAAATCGATGTCTATATTCAAAATCAGCAACCGAACGAGAACGAAGACGATAACGAAGAGGAAGAACCAGAGGAAGTTGAAGAAGATGAGGTTGAAGAAGACAGCAATGGCAAGAGCGGCAGTAGCAGAAAGTTAGGGTTTGATGTTTTTTATTATTATTTTAGTGATTTTGAATGCTGTGTTGATTTGATTGTGTTTAAATTTGAGGAATGTATGCTCTGTTTTTAGGTTTGTTCCCTTAGGGTTTCTATCTCTAACTGATGCATAGGGCTTTTTAAAAAGCCTGTGGCTCAAGGCTTGCTCGAAAAGAGTTCGGAAAAAGCTTGGTTCGAAGTCAGCTCAGTTTTTTAAACGAGCTGCTCGGCTCGGTTTATAAACTGTACTAGCTTTGACCTTTAAACAGTACAATCTACAATGCAGTTCATTTAGTTTAGGCTTTGGTTATTTGGGCACCCGCTTTAAATAGTACAATCGACAATGCAGTCCATTTACCTGCACGGCCTTGGGAAATGGTGACCCCGTACTCTATAGTCTATACACCACGTATAGCGCTACATGTGGCGTATAGAGCCCTCATTTAGTGCATTTGTAACCCTATAGGCCACGTATAGCGCTATACGTGGCGTACAGGGAGGGTCCAAATATCATCACCCTTAGTTTATTCTTTTGGTACTTTGACGTTAATTTATTGATTGTAGGAAACTTTAGAGAATTTTGTGTCTTTTGTTACTGTAGACAAGCTGTTAATTAGCATTAGGATAATGTAGGTCATTTAGTTTATTTTCTTGGTAACTTGTCATAGTTTGTTGATTGTTGGAAACCGAAACTATAGGAAATTTGTGTCTTATGTTACTGTATACAAGCGGTTGATTAGGATTAGGATGATGCAGTTCATTTAGTTTATTATCTTGGTACCTTGGCATTAATTTGTGAATGTTGGAAAGTATAAGAAATTTGTGTCTTATATTACTGTATAAAAGCTGTTAATTAGCATTAGGATTAGATTTATTTTTTTTCAAATGATATGAAGTTATGAATGTGTTTGTGTATTTAGGTCAAAAAAAGGGAACAAAGAGGTGAAGAAAAAAGGGGGTGGTTTTACCAAGTTATGTACTCTTTCTCCCCAACTTCAAAAGTTTACAGGGGTGCCTGAATTAGCTAGAACAGAGGTACTGGTAGCATTATGCAAGGTTTCTTGTTTTGGTTTCGAAAAGTGCGCACTTGAGGCACGAGGTTATCTGGAAAACACCTCAGGGATTTTTTTTTATGTTTTGTGATGATTGTCTGGATGGGATTTATATTTCTGGATGTATATTATATCTTGAAAGCTATTTAATCATAGGTTGTTAAACAACTTTGGAGTTACATTCGAGAGCACGATCTGCAAGATCCAGCCAATAGGAGGAACATACGCTGTGATGGACTGTTACAGGAACTTTTTGGTGTGGATACTATAGACATGTTCCAAATGAATAAGGCTCTTGCAAAGCATATATGGCCGTTAAATTCTGATGGCGGTACTACTTTTTTTTCCCTCTTATTCTGCATTCATATTTTTATTTATGCTTACCATGGAAACATCGTGATCATAGTTATCTTGTAGAAAAGCTATGCAGTCAATAGCGTGCTATAGCGCTTAGCGACATACGAACCCATAGCGGTCCCACTATTAGTGGTGCTAAATCCCACTATTGGACTGCTATTTTAAAACCCGTATAGTGGTCGTAGCACTGCTTTTAGCGGTTTTTCTTACTTCAGCCCAAAAGTAAGGTAAAGGCCACATTAATCAACTTTTTGTTTATAAATAAACCTAAAAGTGAAGGCTCAAACCCAAAATTAAACCTAAATCGAAGCCAAAAGTCTTCATTCGCTGGTTCTTCATCAGTTCATCATTCAACAAAATTAAACTTAAATCTCTAAATCGTTGGACTCCTTGGTTCATGTTTTGGATTTTGATATTACTACTAATATTTTGCATGATAATATGATATTATCATATTACTATAAATTTTGATATTATTATTAGTATTTTTCAATATATATATATATACACACACACACACACACAAAATATGCATGATACAAAAATTACCGCTATAACCTATATATCATATAGCGGACCTTGACCGCTATTTGATTTTCGACCACTATAACTGCATAGTAGAAATGTAAAACTATGTAACATACCTTTCTCTGAGTTACTCTGGATTTGACCAAAGTTTTTATTGCAGCTCCTGTAAGTGCAGAACCGAAGGAAAAAAAGCCAAAGAAGGAAAGAGAAGGTGTGTTATATTGGCATGCCAATACAGTTCTTATTTTTTATGCATTGGAATTAGTAATAAAACAAAAGGAAATTTAAATCACATACTTATACTTGGGCAGTCATATCATTTTATGTTATTTTTCATCTGGTTGTAACAAAATAACTAAATAAATGGTCAATAGGACAAGAGAATGAGGGAAAGAACAAGTAGATCAAGAGAACATTATCATCTCAACCATTATGGATGTACTTCATATGATTATTAGTGTAGAAGTATGTGATTGCAAAGTTCTTCTATTCGAGCATGTAACTGAAAAAAATATAAAAAAAAGTACATCCATGCAGTTAATATCGGTGATATATCGGTTATCAGTCCCCATGTAAAATATCGGTGTCAAATATCGGTAATTATCGGCGATATTTGACCCATATAGCCAATATATCACCATTTTTTCCGATTTTAGTACCCTTCTTCTTCGTTCTACCATTTGTTTTTCTTCTTATTGCTGCTATTAGTTTTTTAAGTCTTATTTGTTAATTGTTAGTGTTAGGTGTTGTGTTTTAAGTCTTATTTGTTAATTGTTAGTGTTAAGTGTTGTGTTTTAAGTCTTAATCAATTCACACTTGCTACAATTACTGAATTGTTAGTGTTAAATTGCTATATATATAAATTCTGCATGATATTAAAATTACCGATATCCTACCGCGATAACCTATATCTCGAATATCGGTCCTTGACCGATATCCGATATTCAACCGCATTAACTGAATAGAAGTACACAGAATTTCTTATCTTTTTTTCCAATCAACCATCTGTGAAGCAAACGCCTCATACTCCAACCAAACAAAAAACAAAAACCAGTATTGAATTTAAGTTTGTAGACTCACTTTGTCTGTCTTGCAGATTCAGATGAGCCAAAAAGAAAGGAGAAGCGACAGAAGGGTAGTGGCGGTGGTTCTGGTATTATGGCTCCGATTCCGCTTTCAGTAGCTCTAGTGAAATTTCTTGGAACAGGTGAAAATGCATTGGCACGTTCAGACGTTGTGAAGAGAATTTGGGACTACATTAAACAAAACAACCTTCAGGTTTGTATGTCTTACCTTTTAACTGGTCAATGCAAAATAAGCAATGTTATCTGCTCGCGTTTTTTATTTTACCCAACCAGAAGAGTAAAATGCCATTTTTGTCCCTGTGATTTGGCTACTTTTGCGACTTTCATCCAAAGGTTTGTTTTTCCGCATTTGGATCCAAAAGGTTAGAAATCTTGCCATTTTCATCCAACTTGTTAACTCCATCCATTTTTTAACGTTAAGTCAAGGGTGTTCTTAGGGGTGTTCAGGATTCGTTTCGAATTCGAAAAATTCGAAATTCGTTTAAATTCGATTCGATTATCAAGAATTCGTTTCGATTATAAGAATTCGAATTCGATTCAATTCGAGTCAAGTAAATCGAATACGAATTTATAATTTCAAATTCGATTCGATTCGAAATTCGAATAAAAATTATACATTTTTATTTATTATTTTTCTATATAATACATATATAACTTTTATTAAGCTACACTATTATTTTCAAATTTTTTCCAAGTATTAAAATTACCCATTACCAAACCCACTACATGACCCATAAGTAAAACCTAAGTAACAAATCTATCAATTGATTTCTAACCATAAGAATATTAACTTGTAATGTGGAGTGACTATTCCCGCCTTCTCGTTTTGAATTTTAGACTTGTGATACTTTATTTGAAACTTTTTAATGTGATATTGTGCTTTATGGTTGCTTTAAAATTTATGTTTCATTTTAATAGTTTTTACATGTTTTAAAGAATATGAATTAAATCGAATTTATTCGAATTCGATTCGAATTCGAAATTTTAATCGAATACGAATCGAATACGAATTGGGTTTTTTATTCGAATACGAATTCGGATCGAATACGAATTCAAGGAAAAATAAAAATTATTCGAACAATTCGATTCGAATAATTCGAAAATTCGATATTCGATTCGATGAACACCCCTAGGTGTTCTCATCTTTTTAGACATTTTTGTGATGATTAAAGGGTTTGGTTGGGGAGAAAGTCAACAGAGGTGGATCTTTATTTCTTATAGTGTTCTTTTATTTTAATAAAAAAATGTATTAAAAGACAGAAATGCCCCTCATTTAGCGGAGAAAAAATGGATGGGGTTAACGAGTCGGATAAAATGGAAAGATTTTAAACCTTTTGGATCCAGATGCGGAAAAACAAACCTTTGGACGAAAGTCGCAAAAGTGGCCAAACCTCAAGCACGAAAATGGCATTTTACTTTTGATATAATGGTTTCTTGTTTGGTAAATATGATTTTAGATCAAGTTCTTAAGAGGGATATATGAAATTTTCGTTTTTATAATTGTTGGTCTATTAGTTATGCTGTTTTGTTTTTGGTCTTGAAGGATCCCTCGGACAAAAGAAGAATTCTATGCGATGACAAGCTGAAAGAGCTCTTTGATGTGGACACATTTAATGGATTTACTGTTTCAAAGCTTTTATCAACTCATTTCATTAAGGCTGAAAGGTGAGTCCTGCACTCATGCTAGTTAAGAGCATGAAATTTTGCTTTAATTATTCATCTCTAACCAACTGGCCCTGTTGTAACCCTAGTGACATGTATGATGTATCTGTTGTTGCAATGAAAAATGTAGAAAACAAAAGGTGATTACTGAAAACCGAATGTACCTTGCAGTTTTTTGTAGTAATATGCACTTATGATCATCCTCGTTTGGTAGTTTATTTTGTTATGTATTCAAAAAGCTTTATCTAGTTGTGATATATTTAAAATTTAAAAGTTAAAACATCTAGCTAATGTACAGCTTTATTTGTGATTTTATTGTGTAAACAGTTGATAGTTTATTTTCTTACTAATTCTGTCCAGTGTTGAAAAAGTGTGCTAACAAGCTTAATTTTTTGTGGGTAAGATAAGACCTACACCACTAATAACAGTTTTTCATTGCGATTAGATGATTCTTTCTAAGTTGTAAGTGCTTCTCTCCGTACAAAAAAACAAAAGAACGGACACCTCATCCGTGCAATAGCAACATCCCTTTTTTCACCGGCATCCTTGTTTTGCCGGCCGGAATGTTCTCCAAATCCAGTGAAGGTAGCTTCCTCACTAACTCGGTACGACGTCAGAACGGGCAAAGGTCATTTCCTCCTTTTGCAGGAGCTGTTTTCCCTCCCTTTTCTACCGGGCAGATTCACTTCTCCGACCCCTCCTGCTTCAAAATTTTCCAAGATTTAAACTCGCACAAAGTTCCAGTAGGTATTGGGTCAGGCAAGCTTTGTTCAAAGCAGTCAAGATTCACGAGGTTGTGCTGTTCGGACCTTAGGTTTTTTCCGGCGACGATTTTTTCGTTGAAGGTTTTTTGTGGTGACGATCTTTGCGGCGGGAGTCCCACGACAAACCCAGGTGCACACGGTCCTTATCAACAATTATCTCTGTTCACGCCGTTAAAAACTTATCTCTATTTATATTAGTGGAAGGTTCAAATGAAAACCACTAGTTATCGGAAAACTCGAAAACTAACTAAAAAAGCTTAAAAAACATACCAATTTTTTTTTCATACAAATTTTCGCTATTTAAATTATATAAAAAAATTCAATTTTTTTTTTTTTTTTTTTTTTTTTTTTTTTTTGTAGTGCACATGTGTAATAATTTACATGTGTAGAATTATTATACATGTGCACTACAATTTTTTTAAAGTTTTTTTATATAAAAAAACTAGCGATTTTAATAAAAAAATTGAAAAAAAAAAATTTGTGTGTTTTTTAGGCTTTTTTAGTTAGTTTTTGAGTTTTCGCGATAAAAGTGGTTTTCATCTGAACCATCCCCATTTATATTATCCTTGTATTTTTATGTTATATATAACAAGGATTTGTTGATCCCTATTTTTATGTTATATATAACAAGGATTTGTTGATCCCTATATCATACATAAGACCATGCGTAGTCGTTGGGGTGAATAATACCCTACCCTTGGGCGTTTTGCGCCATGTGTTAACCCAGTCAGCAATGGGGCATTATGGGGAGTTTTCTAAAATGGGTGTAGTGGGGATGTGGGCATTGTGAGGCATTATAAAATTAAATAAAAAAAAACCATCAAAAAATCTTATTGGACAAACAAAAGGTAGATGAAGGGTGATTGGCCAAAGGAAAGGAAGCAAGGGCGTGGAAAAAAAACCACGACAAAAGCATTTTGGCCAAAAAAAAAACGCCCACGAGGGCCATGCTTGGGCGTGATTTGCATAAAAACGCCCACAATTGCACGACTACAGATTTGTTGGAAAAAAATTCATATATACTATAGTAAAAAAAAGGAAAAAAACTATTTAACATAGCTTTTATATATATTTTATTATTTTTTTTCTCACTTGCTTACTGTGTGCTTACACATACAACTATACGATTTTGTGAATATTGTGCTTTAACATAGCTTTTGTATATATTTATTATTGTTGTTATATTGTGTAGTGGGTTATATGTGTTTTGTGGTTCGTTGTATGTTGTTGCTCATTGTGTGTTGTTAGTTGTTCATTGTACGTCGCGTGTCATGATTTTTTTAACGACTTTATTCGGTGTTTGTGTGTGTTTTGTTGTTTGTGTGTGTTTTGTTGTTTGTGTGTGTATTGTCTTATTGGGCGACTAGTTGCAATCATAGACAAAAGGATTCATTACTTTTCGTGAGATCGTGTCCAAGGGCGAGGGGTGCAGGCAAGGGAAATGATAGGGAATATAGTTTGCGGGTGGCCTCTTGGAATGTAGGAACCCTTAGTAGTAAATTATTTGAGGTGGTAGATTCACTTAAAAGACGTAGAGTAGAGATAGTGTGCCTTCAAGAGACTAGGTGGAAGGGACATAGAGGGGGGGGGGGGGGTTGCAATGGGTACAAGTAGTTGTATTCGGGATCCGATGAGGCAAAGAATGGGGGTAGGATTTTTAATCGCTATGAATCTGTACAAAAAACGTAGTTGAGGTGATTCGGCACAACGATAGGATTATGGCTTTGAGGCTAGTATTAAGAGAGGAAGTGTTGGTGGTTTGTGCCTATGCACCACAAGTGGGACTAGGAGATCATGAGAAAAGAGTTTTTTTTTTTTTTTTTTTTTTTTTTTTTTTTTTTTTGGGATTGTATAGACTTCGTTATGAGGAACATACCTAGGGAGGATACAATTTTTATAGGGGGTGACTTTAATGGGCACACTAGTAAGGATAATAGTGGCTTTTAGTTGGTGCATGGGGGTTTTGGTTTTGGTGATAAGAACAACCCTGGTAGGGATCTTCTAGACTTTGCGGTGGCTCATGATCTAGGTATTATAAACTCATTTTTCAAGAAGAGAGATTCATAGTTGATTACTTTTAGCAGTGGGGGTCGTAGCACTCAGATTGACTATCTTTTGATAAGATGAGGGGAGCGACATTGGTGGAAAGATTGCAAGGTTATACTAGGGGAGACAACAGTGGCTCAACATCGTCTTTTGGTGGCAGATGCGTTCATGAGTAAAAAAGTGTCTAAGGGGGAGAAGGACATACGACCTAGGATTTGATAGGGAAATTTGAAGGGAGATAAGATAGTAGCATTCAGAGATAAGGTCATCTCGACTACCATTACTCATAAAGGGCATATTTCGACTCGAATGGTTGGGGATGCAAACCGGATGTGGGAGGTTATGGCGACCACCATTACACATGTGGCGAAGAGGACTCTAGGGGTCACAACAGGAAAGAGGAGTATGCATAAGGAATCATGGTGGTGGAGTAAGGATGTGCAAACCAAAATAAGGGACAAGCAAAGGAGTTTTAGAGATCTTTTAGGGTGTACGAATGAAGAGGAGAGATGACGAGGAAGGAGCGATACAAAAAGGCCAAGAGGGAGGCGAAAAAGGTAGTGGTAGAGGCAAAGAACAAAGCCTTTAAGCAGATGTACACACACTTGGAAACAAATGATGGGGAGCATGATATGTTTAAGATCGCCAAAACTAGGGAGCGTAGAAAACAAGATCTAGGGGTAGTGAAGTTTATAAAGGAGGAAGACAGTCGTGTTTTAGTTAAGGATCATGACATTAAATTGAGATGGAAAAACTATTTCCATAAACTTTTCAATGATGAGAGGGCTAACCAACAAGAAAGTGACAACACCATTGCGCAAAGGAGACAACCAAATAACAGCTACTGTCGGCATATAACATAGGGAGAGGTAAGGACTGCACTTAGGAAGATGGGAAGGGCTAAGACAATTGGTCCGGATAACATGCCCATTAAGGTGTGGAGGTGTTTAGGTGATGAAGGAGTTCAATGGCTAACTACTCTGTTTAATCTTATTTTCAAATCTGGAAGCATGCTAGATCAATGGAAGAGCAGTGTCATAGTGCCCTTATATAAGAACAAAGGAGACACTCAATATTGTGGGAATTACAGAGGGATTAAGTTACTAGGGCATACTATGAAATTATGGGAGAGGATAATTGAGAATAGACTTAGAAGAGAAACTCAGGTTTCGGTGAACCAATTTGGTTTCATGGCGGGGCGATCAACTACGGAAGCAATACACATTCTAAGGAGATTGCTGGAGAAGTATAAGGAGAAGAAGCGAGATCTACATATGGTGTTCATTGACCTTGAAAAGGCATATGACAGTGTACCACACAGGCTGATTTGAGATAGTTTGGAGAGTAGAGGGATTCCAGGGAAATATATAGACCTAATTAGGGATATGTATATTACAACTGAAACTAGCGTGCGCGCACCTATAGGGGATACTGATGTCTTCCCTGTGGAGGTAGAACTCCATCAAGGGTCTGCGTTGAGTCCGTTTCTTTTTGCATATGTCTTAGATGAGTTGTCTAAGTTGATCCAGGAGACAGCTCCGAGGTGCTTGCTTTTTGCCGATGATATTGTGTTAGTGGTGGAGGGTAAACAAAGCTTGAATGCAAGGTTAAAGGAGTGGCGAGTAGCTTTAGAGGGTAACTGGTTAAGGATTAGTCGCTCTAAGACTAAGTATCTTTACTGTGATTTCAATGGTGTAGGCGACCAGGACACTCAAATCTCCATTGAGGGGCAAGTGGTTTCGGAGGTAACTAAATTCAAGTATTTAAGATCTTTTGTACAAAATAATAGGGATATAGATAGTGACGTAGCTCATCGAGTTCAGGCCGGATGATGTAGGTAGAGAGCAGTTGCTAGGGTATTGTGCGACAAGAGGTTCCCAACAAAATTAAATGGAAAGTTCTATAGGGTTGCAGTTAGACCTGCTATGTTATATGGAATAAATTATTGGGCCATCAAGAAGACACAAGCACAGAAGCTGAAAGTGGCAGAGATGAGGATTTTAAGGTGGATGTGTGGGCATACTAGGTTGGATAGGATAAGAAATCAGGTTTTTAGGGAAAGATTGAGGGTGGCTAGTATTTTAGGTAAGGCTAGGGAGGGGAGGTTGAGATGGTTTGGGCATGTTCGGAGGAGACAAGTGACGGCTACAGTTAGATCAGTAGAAACTCACTGTGGAGGGGAAGAGTAGTAGAGGCAGGCCGGAAATGACTTGGGAAGAGCGAGTTAGAAAGGATTTGTTAGACTTACACCTCTCTGCGAAGATGGTCAAGGATAGGGGTTCGTGGAGACGCAAGATTAAGGTTAAGGACTTTTAGGAGGTTGACACAGTTTTGTATTAGTTTCTTGTTTTAGGAGCTTAGCTTCTTTAGTCCATTTTGATGGCCTAGGAATATTATAGATGACGTGTCTATTTGAAGTGCTATATGTTCCTATTATATGTTTTCATCTTTTTGGTAGCTTAGTAAGAATATGTTTAGTACTATTTATGTAGTTATATATGTCTTTTTCCTTTTTTATCCCGACTCTTTTGCCTAGATATGATTCTATGTGGTCATATGTCTTTTTCTGTTTTTATTCGACTTTTTTGCCTAGATATGATTGTGGAGTTGGGTGTCTCACTGGAAGCAGTCTCTCTACCCCCCGTGATAAAGGTAAGACTGGCCTACATCCCACCCTCGCTAAGCTATGAGTGAGATTATACTGGGTATGATTGATTGAGATGTTTATCTTGAGTTTAATTGGGGGTTGGGGGGAACGGATTCACATACAAGACATAACCAGGGACCACTCGAATAACATCACAAGATACAAGGCACGACATATAGATATAGAAGCAAAAAGAGCAGAATAACGTCAGAACTAGCTTTTGGCTTGTGCCACATTCATGAATCATGACGACAATGTGTAAGATCTGGCTATGTAGAAATAATAAACTCTTCAACAAAAGAGGCGTCATATATGAGGTGATGGAGGATATTACGTGAATCACGAATAGAACCAAATGGCAATGTATTTCTTGGGAGAATGGTGCATTGCGTGTAAATCAATGGCCAGAATTTGATTATGAAAATATACTAGTGTATTTTACGATTTGATGATGTAAATCAATGGTTAGGATTTGTTCACTCAGTTCACAAATACACCGGTGTTCACTCTAGAACCCCACGCTATATATATATCCGGTTGACAGCCGGCGGCTTTAGCCGGAGTAATAACGGCGACGGTGGCTATATACAGAGGATAGAACATGATCGATTTGAGGGAGAAACATGTTTCCATGTGCTTTCTTTGTGGCAGATGGATGGAATTTGGTTTAAAATTCTGGAGCTTTGATGATGGTTGCGGTTTAGAAAGAGAAAGGCAGAGGTGTTATTGTTTGTGTGGTGGGAGATGGTTGTGGTGGTGGTGGACTGGAGGCGTTGATGATGATGGGTGGTGGTGCGCCAGATGCTTTGCGGTGGTGGTAAGGGGAAATGTGGGTAGAGAGAGATGTGAATATGAGATAGTTTTATATAGTGGGTTAAAAAGATTGAACTAAAATGGTAATTTATAAACTTTTTTATGTTAATACCAAAAATACCGCTGGTTATAACCAGTTTTTTTGATGGAGTTAGGCAACGTGATCAAAATGGCAAAAAGTTGGAAAAGTTAGGGATCCAGAGGAAAAAAAATATTTGGACTAAAGTGTCAATTTTGGTCAAACCTCAGTGACTAAAATGACAATTCACTCTAAAAAATATATATAAATGTAAATTTATTTTCAGAGTAAACTGCCAAAATGGTCCCTGAGGTTTGGTCAGTTTTGTCACTTTATTCCAAAACTCAAACCTTTTGAATCTGGATCCCTGTGGTATCAATTTTATTGCCATTTTCATCCAAAAGTAAAATTTGGTCAGATTTTTCAGTTAACATCCAATTTTTTTGTTTTTTTCATCCATTTTAATGAAGAGCAAAATGGTCAGATTTTTTTAATTTGTTATAATAAAACGTTAAAAGACAATTTTGCCCTTCATTAAAAGGGAGGAAAAAGACAAAAACTGGATGTTAACTGAAAATTTTGACCAGATTTTAATTTTGGATGAAAATGACAACAAAATTGAAACCACATATATACCTAGATTCAAAGGTTGTGAGTTTTGAACTAAAGTGTCAAAAGTGACCGAAGGGTCATTTTGTTAGTTTACTCTTATTTTTCATATGTCGTATTCGTTACTCGTTACGGAAGGTTGTCTCTCTCTTCATTTACAAATAGTCAACAAGGAAAGATGGCAGTGAATCTTTATATTCTCCCATTCCCAAAAAATGAAAAGAAACAGTAGCAGCAGCATAGACACTTCAACTTGTAAGGATAAAGTTATGATTAGTGATAGTGACGCATCATGACCAGACAATAATTCCTTTAACTACTTTGCAATAAAGACCCGTTTTGGCTTTTCCTACTCATAAAATTACAAAATCCAAAAAATTAAATTATAAAATATGCTTCTTGATTGTAAAAAAAAATGTAGCATAATTATCTAAATTTAACTCTAAGGGCAAAACAAATAATAAAAAGGGGTGCCTAAAGATCAACATGAGGAGCAACATTCCTATCTTCTTCGCCAGTTGTTCTCTGTGCAACAGTAATTGGTGCGCAGAGAACCGCTGACTGCTGAGTTGTTTCTTGTTGGAGTAGAAATTGTTGACGCTCTTGGAGTTGGGTTTTTTGATCTTGCCCTTGTTGTGGGATGTGACACATGTCATTGACATAAGTACTACCTAACGACGACGACGATGGTGACATGGTGGCCGGAGTGGTCATAGGATTAAACCCGCTACCAGTCACATGCCTTACAATATCAACCGATTGTTGTTGTTGCTGTTGTTGTTGTTCATAGTTTCTCAACATTTCTTGTTGTTCTATAGAATTAACAAAGGTCACCATTTCTTGTTGTTGTTGATACACATTCGTAGGAGCCGCGATGCCCATAGCGGGCTGCATGTTGTACGGTACAGACGATGATGGCATACTATGAATTTGGGGAATAAACCCTTGATTCAAAACAGGCAACACATTAGGTCCAATGTAACTTGCCAATTCTATTTTCGCCTCGTGTAAATCTTTCTGAACTTGCTTTAATCTATGCTGAAGAACCGAGATCAATCCAACACATCCGTAAACAGGATCACATAGCCTCGCATCAGCCTCATACGCCAATGAATTAACCGCGTCTTCTCGTTGAGTAGTATTAAGTTCGTTAAGGATTTTGGACACATTACTAGCACCAAATACTTTATGCACATTGGCAAATTTCTGAGGCTGGTCCGGTGGGAAGTAGGGTGCAAACACGCATTCTTGTGTGCATTTTCGTCGTAAAAACTTGCACGCCGCACATGGCGAATTTGTTGAAGACATTGTTCTAAGTTGTTCTTCACCTTAAGACCTGCAAGCATTTCAATCTCATACATGAGATTTTAATACAACTAAATGCATTTAATAAATATATATTTTTTTAATTCATTTTGACAATTAGTACACAGGAATTCAATAAAGCATTAACTTGTGTATCGAAACTAGGGACCGAGTACTGGTATCGTACCTTTGGTATTTTAGGGTTTTTTTGTTTCGGTATTACTTTTTTGTGTATCGAAACACAAGGGATAGACATTTTTTTAGCGTTAATGACTACCAACATTGTACCGATATCGAGTGAACAAAATTGATACCACTAGTGGTATTAATTTTTAGGTTTTCTGTATCGGTACTAGTATATTTTTGCCCTAGCCGTACCGAACTAGGAGCATACCGCTATAATTAGCACGGTATTCCGTTTATATTTTTACTCGATTTCCATATTCATACTTTTCAGAGCGATGTTCGGTACTGGTACCGATCTCATTGATACAAACAAATTAATAATTCAAGTCTAATAACTGGTTTTGTTTATTCAAATCTGACAAAAATTAACAAATATTTTATATTTCTACGATGATGGTCAAGTAGCAAATACAAACTTGTAAAGCAATTAACAAGAAAAAAAATTACATCTGTCTATTGAAAAAAAAAAACCTAAATCAGCAAATAATCATCTGTATATTGAAAAAAATCAAAAACTTAAATAAAAATGAAATTGCGAAAATTCAATCTAATAATTAATTTCATACCTACGTTTCAAATTCTGTCAATAACCGCCTGCAGAACAAATGAGAATGAATTAACGAAATAAATCATGATCAGCAACATGAATATATATGATTTCACAATCTATAATATATTCATGTACTAAGATATTTAGGAATGAATCCGTGAAAAAATTTTCTGATTAAAACTATGATATCTTCAGGATCAGAAGCAAATGATAAAAAAAAAAGTGAGATAGAGTGTTTCTTACAGAAGGATTACAAAAAAGGATGAAAACAGAGCCAAAGATACACAAAGGATGGTTATTGAGGAAGAGATAAAACAATTACGAGAATGTTGACGACGTCATGTTCGTGTCTGTGTTATTTGTATATGAATATATGGATCATATTGTTATGCATTAATGAGTGTGTGCAAAAGAGAGAGAGAGAGAGAGAGAGAGAGAGAGAGAGAGAGAATAAGGAGCATTGTTAGCCGTTTGATTTGAAGAGGATTGTATTTTGACCGTGCGATGGAAACACGGAGTTTGTTAGAGAGAGAGAGAGAGAGAGAGATGAGGTTAATGATTTAGGGGGTGTTTGGGATTGCGTTTTCAACCTGATTATTTGATTATTGTGTTTTGAAATCGCAAAAAATCTATTTTGAGTGTTTGGTAAAAAATTAATAAAAAGTGATTTTTTACGTTTTGTAGAGTTCAAAACGTGATAATCCATAAGTAGGTCACCCCTTGCTGCAGGAAAACGTGATAATCCAAAAACTGATTTTTTACGTTTTCACTTATTTATTTTTTTGAAATATATATACTTGCCAAACACTCAAATAGTTGATTATCTGATTATTGCGATATCAAACAACATAATCAAATCCAAACAATGTTGATTATCTGATTATTGTGATATCAAACAACATAATCAAATCCAAACACTATCTTTCTGCAGCACGTTTTGTTACAGCTAATTATCTGATTCTGATTATTCAAAACGCATAATCTATTTTCAAAACTCAACCCCAAACACCCCCTTAATGCAATCTGAGTTAACTCTTTGTCCCTTGCCTTGTTTTCCGTTTTAAACAATTTATAACTTACATGATTAATTTTATGGATTATTTATATCATCTTATTTTTTTATCACCGTTAGGGGATACGGAGTGGGTCGGAAAGTGTTTTGCCGTGCGGGAACACCGCTGCCTACCCTTCTTTGCCGCTCGGTGTTAATGTCGATAGGTGAGGGGTTGCCGATGCGGGGAGAGGGAGGAGAGGGGAGACAGTGGGGGTGTGTGGTGGGGTTCATGCCATCTCAACTAATCACACATTTTTTTTCTTTTTTCTTTTTAAATAGTTTACTAATTCATGAAGTGTCTAACCATTGCCAACACTTTTGAGCATAGTTTATCACTTTGACATGACACACTCCCATTAGTTGATTTTAAAGTTTACCACTTTCAAGTGTCTAACCACTCTCTACACCCTTAATATAATTTTATCATAAAGAGTCATGTGATAACCACGTTACTAGAGAGGCGTGACAAAAAAATTATGGAATGGGTTTGAAAGTGACAATTTAAAAAATAAATAAACATCAACCAATTAAAACTAACCCAAACAACACTCACCAATCAAGAGCCACCACGTCACCCCCTTTTCCCCCACACGGAAAAAAATCTAGGCACCCTCTCCTCCACACTATGACACAAGGCGATGTGCCGGCGTAGTGGAGGCTCCACACCGTGGGGACTAAAAGTTATCAAGTCTTTAAAATTATCTCTCATTTTTTAAAACATCCTACCCAGTATATCTATCGGAATAAGCAAGGGGTTTGGCAACTTCTGAATGTGTAAGTGTTGAACCAATAAGAGGTCTAAACCATTAAGTGTTGAACCAGTAAGAGCCAGTATAATCCTTAACCATTTAGAGACAAATGTATGGAAAATTCATATAAGAAGTCTTAACCATTCAGACTCAGTATATTGCTTAACCATTCAGAGTCAAATGTATTAATCATTCAGACATCTACTCGTGTAACAAACAAGCTGGTCATTAAGTGCTGAACCATTACAAACGCATGTATGAATCATTCAGACATCTACTCGTGTAACAAACAATCTGATCATTAAGTGTTGAACTATTACAAATGCATTAAGACCAGAAACAAACAGCCTCTAAATATACTAATTCAATGTACTTTTCAATATACTTTCATGGATAAGGTTAACCTCTAAAGAATAGGTTATTTAAGTCTTTTAGATAAGGAATCTTTCTATTAATTCGGGGAGTTCCGACTGCTATCCATGTTAATTAATTAGAGAATCACGAAGTTGAAAGTTTTGTAACCCACTAGGCTGTTTTAAAGATCGAACTCATGGATACACCCAAAGGCCCAGTTATTCGTTTGGAGGGCCCAAGAAGGTCGTATTGTACAAAGCATGCAGTGTTTAATAGGAACGAAAAACCTTTATAGGAACGATGTTGCCAATGCAAAAATGTGTAGAAGATAAAAAGTTAGTGTTTTTTGTGGATAACGCTTAGATCCAAATTCAAAAATCTGACGTGGACGGTTTGGAGCTCTTTTGATTTTGATAATGTAATTGCCTTAGGCTTCTAGTTGTTGGCCTATATATGTTTGTAAGTTGGAAGCCTTTAGCTTCTGGTAAAGGTTTGTTTTCTAATAAAGCTCCATTTTCCGGTAAAAAGGAGCTTTTTAGGTTAAAACCTTAATTATATTTTTGTTCTTAAAATTTAAGGATTTCCTAATTTTACCAGAGTCAGGATGTGAATTCTAAGGTAGTGTTTGTTTCACATAATGTAATAGAATTTTGATGGAATTGAAATATTGAATTATTATTGTGTATTGTTCGGCAGACAAGAAAAACGGAGTAATAAAATAAGCGGTGAGTGGTAGTGGTGGTAGTAATTGTGGGTGGTTATAGGTGGCGGTGGTGGGTGTCGGCAGCGGTTATGGGTGGTGGTAGTGGCGGTGCAGCGGTGACGACGAGTGGTGGCGGCGGCAAGGTGGCCGTTGGTGGTGGGTGGTAGCAGAGGTGGCAGCGGCGGTTGGTGGTGACGGTGATGGTGGCGTCGACGATAGTGGTGGGCAGCAGCGACAAGTGGCGTTGGCGGTTGGTGGCGGCTGTGGGTGATAACGGTGGCAAGTGGGTGGCGATAGCGACGGTGGCTGTCGGGGTGAGGTGGTGGCGGGTGGCGGCGATGGCGTCGGTGGTGGGTGGTGGTGGTGGTGGGTTGTGGCGAAGGTGGTGGGTTGTGGTGTTGTTGATTAATGGTGCAAGAGGGGATGGAATGAAAAAAAAAACATTGGGGGGGGGGGGGGGTGGAAGGAATGGTTTTGAGGAAATGGAATGCCTTTTGGAATGGGTAATTCAATTTCATTGACCAACCAAACACACTTTTCTTCATTCCCTTGTAATCATCCATTTCATTCCACCTCTCATTCCTGCATACCAAACACTACCTTATTTTGTTGGTTTTGACAAGAAAATGAATTGGAATTAAACAACATAAGGAAGGGAATCTACATTTCAATTCCATCTAAATTTCATTGCATTTTGCAAAACAAACACACTTAAATTACAAACCAAATTTCCATTTCTGCCCGAATTACCATTCCAAATCCATTACAATCCATTTAGGAATTTATATCTATCAAAACAAGCTGTGGTTGATAATATAGGCCATTGTTTATACAGGTCGAGAGTTAAGTCAGCTTGGTTTGTCCTTTTTCTAACAATGTTTTTGATAAAATTTGGTGCTTGTTTTAATAGTGAAGGAGTTGTTAACATTTTCTCTAGAAGGTGATTTGTTACGGTCTTTGACTATTCGACTAAATTCCTATAAATTTAATAATCTACTAGATTATATACTGATTAAAACCACTGTTTAATCAATGATATCAGTTCGTTAGCAAAAGGCAATATGCTCGAATCCAGCTTGATCATGCTACCATAGCTCAAGCAAGCATTGCTCACCATTAATGTTACAGCTGGGTAAACTGGGCCGGGTGGGTGAGTTGGGTAACATGCATAAATAGTTGGTCTTTTAATCCGGTGCCTGTTTCACTCTCTTTTGTTCCTCTTTTTACAAGAACTATTTCAGCCGGAACTCCTTATTAAATTTTTGAGACTTGAAATCACAATAATCAGTTTGAATTGTAGCATGCAGTTGGTTTTGCTACTTTGTATATGGAGATATATACTATATAGCACAGACCAACATGGATGTATGTGTAAGATTAAATATATTATGTATTAATATTTAATCTATAGCCATTATAATCAATTACATAATATAGATCAAAATATATAATGACCTATTAAGATAATTAGTTGGTAATTGTTGATGGACCATATTACCCTTATTAACTAATTGAGTTTCCTCCTGGGTGCTTATATAAGGAGACTTATGTGGAAGTTAAGGGGTTAGACAGTTACACAATTAGACACACCCCATAAGCATAACATCATCACGTTCGATCTCCATCTCCTACGGCCGATACCCTTTTCGGTTTTCTTAGTCACCATCATCAGTCAGCACCCTAAGGAGGAACCAGATCACACTGACAACTATGTCGAATTCGATGTCATCTTCTCTGACTGGATTCTCCACTGCACTGTCTGCTATAACAGGTATGTTTTCATGTTTTCCATTATGTTTAAAACAGAACTGAACCAACATGTGGTATCAGAGCATATGTTGATTAGTCAGTTCTGTTTTCGCATCCATTAATTCTGCGATTGAAATCATGAAAATAGTTGGTCTTTTAATCCGGTGCCTGTTTCACTCTCTTTTGTTCCTCTTTTTACAAGAACTATTTCAGCCGGAACTCCTTATTAAATTTTTGAGACTTGAAATCACAATAATCAGTTTGAATTGTAGCATGCAGTTGGTTTTGCTACTTTGTATATGGAGATATATACTATATAGCACAGACCAACATGGATGTATGTGTAAGATTAAATATATTATGTATTAATATTTAATCTATAGCCATTATAATCAATTACATAATATAGATCAAAATATATAATGACCTATTAAGATAATTAGTTGGTAATTGTTGATGGACCATATTACCCTTATTAACTAATTGAGTTTCCTCCTGGGTGCTTATATAAGGAGACTTATGTGGAGGTTAAGGGGTTAGACAGTTACACAATTAGACACACCCCATAAGCATAACATCATCACGTTCGATCTCCATCTCCTACGGCCGATACCCTTTTCGGTTTTCTTAGTCACCATCATCAGTCAGCACCCTAAGGAGGAACCAGATCACACTGACAACTATGTCGAATTCGATGTCATCTTCTCTGACTGGATTCTCCACTGCATTGTCTGCTGTAACAGGTATGTTTTCATGTTTTCCATTATGTTTAAAACAGAACTGAACCAACATGTGGTATCAGAGCATATGTTGATTAGTCAGTTCTGTTTTCGCATCCATTAATTCTGGGATTGAAATCATGAAAACGGAATTTTGATAACTTAATAAATCTAACAGCCAGTTTCGAGTCATAAAGGAAGACTCGAGATCACTGTTTTCGGAAAAAGGATTAATTATATGTTCACTCGATTTCAACTGGGTTATGTTTTGGCCGAAATCTGTCTAGAAACCATTAAAATTCAGGTTTTGGGTTCCAGAATTAGGTATTAATTTTTTAGGGTTCATCACATGTTCTTAGAAAATTCGAAGATTCCTTTATGTTTTGGAATATGATTCGGATTATTAAGTGTTTTTTCCTGTTTTGATCTGATTTTGTCCTCTAAAGATTTTCGAAAACTGTTATTAGATAAACAGTTATAATTTTCGAAATATTTTGATAAAATTAGATCATCTTAAAACAGGAAACACTATCACAAAATCCCTTAGAATTCGAATTTTCAGTTATGCTTTCACATTCACAGCTGTTAACAGGAAGCTTCGAGATCATCAGATTACGACTCGAGACCATCAGTCTCGACTCGAGACCATAAGGTCTCGACTCGAGACCATAAGGTCTCGACTCGAGACCATAAGGTCTCGACTCGAGACCATAAGGTCTCGACTCGAGACCATAAGGTCTCGACTCGAAATCATCAGGTCCTTAAACCTTCACAACTCGAGACCAACAGATCTCGACTCGAGACCATAAGGTCTCGACTCGAAATCATAAGGGCTCAAAAGTTTACAACTCGAGACCATAAGGTCATAACTCGAGACCATAAGGTTGCGACTCGAGACCGTGGTTGCGACTCGAGACCTCATCATGACTCGAGATCTCATAAGATATAGTAGTCGAGACCATGGTTCCGACTCGTGACAACAAGGTTGCGACTCGAGACCTCATAACTGACTCGAGATCTCATAACTCAGTCGAGACCTGACTCGAAACCTCATTATTTTAGGCTGTTTAATGTGAACTAAGATTTAGCTCAGTTCGATCCGCGCTAACGGGTGGTTTGCTATTAAATGATTGGTTTTGTAATTATTTAGTTAATTAATCAGAATCAGATAATGTTTTGCAAAACCAAGATGGCTTAACTTGAATGAGCTTCTGATGTATCAATTTCTGGCCAAAGCTGATTTGATACATCTACTTATCATCCAAGTATTACGAAAGCCAAGTTAAGTGTGCATCATAAACATGAATGTATTTATATCTGGCCAAAGCTGATTTAATTCCTTCATAGATGACATACTTAACAAGTGCATAACTAAAGTGACTGTCTTAATTTCTGGCCAAAGCTGATTTGTTACAACCACTTTGCACCTATACTTAAATGATTACACTTCTGGCCAAAGCTATTTTGTCTTCGTTTAAGTAGAATTTTAACTAAGTCTATTATTTTGATGTTAGTAATAGACAATATCACAGCTTCATAATTTAAAATGGTCATTATTTATGCCTGCCTTAGTTTAACGTGCCCTTAGATCACATTAGGACTTCTTCCTTAGTATCATAACTTGCTCATCTTATTTCCACTATCAGCGCCCAATTGCGGGATTCCACCTTTGACCGGTGATAGCTATGCTGCATGGAAGGATGCTCTCATGCTTACACTTGGATTGCTGGATTTTGATTATGCTCTAAGAGAGAATAAGCCAGCGGACCTTACCACTCAAAGTACTGCTGCTGAGCAGTTAACTCATGAAAATTGGACTAGGTGTAACCGCATGTCTCTCATGTTTATGAAGCAGTCCATAAGCAATGCAATAAGGGGAGCTATTCCTGATTCTGAAGATGCTAAAACCTACTTGGAACATGTGGAGGCGCAGTTCAAAGGGACGTCTAAAGCACACGCTAGTACCCTTATCCTCAAGCTGGTGACAACTAAGTATGATGGGAGGAGCGGCATTCGCGAGCACATCATGATGATGAAGGACATGGCCAATAAGCTGAAGGGGCTGGAGATGGAAATCAGTGATGGTTTCCTCATTCATTTTATCATCACTTCGCTTCCTTCGTCCTTTCTCAGAAGGAAAAAAGGACGATGAGTGAGCTGGTCGCCATGTGCGTACAGGAGGAAGAGCGCATGAGGATGGATCGCACTACTGATGTTGCCAACTTCACTACCTCCAACTCTAAGAAAAGGAAGAACAATCATCAGAGGAAGGATGCTTCTAAAGTCCAAAGGCCCAATCTTAATACAAGTGCACCTTCCAGCTCTAAGAACTCCTTAGGCAGTATCCGCTGCAAGTTCTGTAAAAAGACAGGACATATGCAGAAGGAATGCCCTGACTTTAAGGAGTGGCTGGCTAAGAAAGGTAACGATTATTTTATGATACTTGAGTCCTATAATTTAAGTGTTCCCACTAATTCTTGGTGGTTTGATTCTGGTTCTATGGTTCATGTTACCAATTCAACTCAGGGATTCCTTTCAATCCGGAAGCTGGAAAGAAACCAAAGAACGCTTAAGGTTGGGGATGATCGAGAGTTAGAAGTGAAGGCCATTGGAACATTACAATTAGTTATGAAAACTGGTTTATGTATTAAACTTTATGATACCTTATATGTTCCTGAGGTAACTCGGAACCTTGTATCAGGACCAAAGTTAGACATGGACGGTTTTATTGTTTCCCATGGTCATCGCAAACTCTCTATCCTCTATGATTCTGTTCTTTATGGTACTGGTGTTCTGGATGGTGGTCTCTATAGATTAGAACTAGATGATGGCTTTTCCAAATCTTTGTTGTCATATAACATTAATGAATCACTCACAAAGATGGAAGAGAAACGAGACTTAGAAACTTCATCCATGTTGTGGCATCAACGTTTAGGCCACATCCCAAGAGAACGATTAAATCGTCTCGTAAAGGATGAAGTCTTACCTCCTCTTGATTTCTCTGATTTTGGAACATGTGTCAAATGTCTTAAAGGTAAAATGACATTAGCGAATAAGAAAGGTGCCACTAGGAGCTCTAATTTATTAGAACTCATTCATACTGACATTAGTGGTCCCTACCAAATCGCTGGCATAACAGGACATACTTCATTTATCACTTTCATTGACGATTACATGTACTTGTATCTTATTAAGGAGAAATCTGAATCTCTAACAACTTTTAAAGATTATAAGGCTGAAGTTGAAAAGCAATTAGATCGTCAGATTAAAGTTGTGAGATCAGATAGAGGCGGTGAATATTATGGAAGACATACTGATGTGGGTCAAGCTCCTGGTCCATTTTATGAGTTTTGTAAGGGCCAGGGGATTGTGAACCAATACACCATGCCTGGTACACCTCAGCAGAACGGAGTCGCTGAAAGAAGAAACCGTACCCTTATGAACATGGTGCGCAGTATGTTAGCCAACACTAATTTACCATTATTCCTCTGGACTGAAGCGTTAAAAGCAGCTGTTCATATACTCAATAGAGTTCCTTCTAAGTCTGTCCCTAAAACTCCTTATGAACTCTGGACAGGAAGGAAACCAAGTCTTAAATATATGAAAGTATGGGGCTGCATTGCTGAAGCAAAACTTTATAATCCTTTCCTAAGGAAAGTTGACCCTGAAACAGTTACCTGCTTCTTTATCGGGTATCCTGATAATTCTAAGGGTTATCGTTTCTATTGTCCTTCCCATGTCACCCGTATTGTTGAAACCAAGCGTGCTGCGTTCCTGGAGGATTTCAAGGTCAGTGGGAGCAGTACCAACCCTTACGAAGCATTACAAGAAGTACAAGACGCGGGGGGAGAGACTCGTCGCTTACCAATACTCTGATTACTCCTCTTGTACCCAATGCAACTACTGCACCTGAAGCTACTGCACCAACTCCAAATTCACCTCCACAATCAGAACCCATTATACCTCATAACGAAGGCACATCAAACGCTCAAAACCGAGACAACGCTGAACCCGATAATCCACTCAGGAGGTCATCTAGGCTAAGAAGGCCTACTAATTGGGATGATTATGTTACCTACCTGACTGAAATGGATCCCGAAAAACTCAATGATCCTATCTCTTACAATGAAGCCATTAGCAGTGATCAGTCTTCTGAATGGGATAAAGCAATGATTGATGAGCTTGAATCCATGAAGAAAAATGACGTTTGGGATTTGGTAGAATTACCCAACGGAGTCAAACTCGTAGGATGCAAATGGGTGTTCAAAACAAAACTGGATCCGAATGGGAACGTTGAACGCTACAAAGCAAGATTGGTTGCAAAGGGCTACACTCAGAAAGAGGGAATTGATTATCAAGAGACGTTTTCACCTGTCTCTCGTAAAGATTCATTAAGGATCGTCATGGCCCTAGTAGCTCATTTCGATTTAGAGCTGCATCAGATGGACGTTAAAACTGCTTTCCTTAACAGAGACTTGGACGAAGATGTTTACATGAAACAACCTGAAGGCTTTAAACCTGAAGGTCAGGAGCATCTAGTCTGTAAGTTGAAGAAATCCATTTATGGGTTAAAACAAGCATCAAGTCAGTGGTACCTCAAGTTTGATGAAGTCATGAAGAAGCAAGGTTTTATGAAGAATCAAGTGGATCAATGCACCTACCTCAAGATGAGTGGGAACAACTTTACTATACTTGTCCTTTACGTAGATGATATTCTATTGGCAAGTAATAGTTTAGACATGTTGCATGAGTCGAAGCGGTTACTCTCGTATAACTTCGACATGAAGGATCTTGGAGATGCTTCTTACGTCATTGGCATCGAAATTCACCGAGATAGACACAAAGGGATCTTAGGATTGTCCCAAAGGGCTTACATAGATCGTGTCCTTACACGTTACAACATGCAACAGTGCAAACCCTCCGTCGCTCCAGTAGTTAAAGGAGATGTTTTCGGTTCATTTCAGTGTCCGACAACAGAGGTTGAGAAGGAGCAAATGAGCCAGATACCTTACGCGTCAGTAGTCGGGAGCTTGATGTATGCTCAAGTCTGTACTCACCCAGATATCGCTTATATTGCTGGAATGCTAGGCCGTTATCAGACGAATCCTGGCCTAGATCACTGGAAAGCAGCTAAGAAGGTACTTCGATATCTGAAAGGGACGAAAGACTATAAACTGACTTATAGAATAAGTGATCATTTAGAAATAGTGGGCTACTCTGACTTTGCCAAATGCAAAGATGACAAGAAATCCACTTCGGGCTATATCTTTATGTTAGCAGGCGGCCCTATCTCATGGAAGAGTCATAAACAACAGTTGACCACAACTTCCACAATGATGGCAGAGTACATTGTTGTTTATAACGCAACCTGTCATGGAATGTTGCTTAGAAATCTGATAACTGGACTCAAAATTGTTAATTCCATTTCTAGACCATTGAAGCTTTACTGTGATAATTCAGCTGCCGTTAGTTTCTCGAACAGTAACAGTTCGACTGGAGCTGGTTTATATCTCGATACAAAATATCTGTTCGTACGTGAACGAGTTGAGGAAAATAATCTTTCTATCGAGTATATTAGTACTAAAGATATGCTTGCGGATCCGATGACTAAAGGTCTCCCTCCTAAGGTTTACGAAGAACATGTTCGGAATATGGGATTTAGTAAAGACCTTATTTAAGCATATTGTACTAGCTTATGTTTATGATTAATGAAATTTCCTCAGTTTGATTTTGTATGTCTCTTAGAATATGTTCAACCGGTATAATGGCATATAGACAAATAAAGTTACAAATCAAACAAAGGGCTTATGCGTATTTTGATCATGACGATTAGGTTTTAAATTAAGGCTTTAATATGATTAATGGGGGTCCTGAGTCGTATAATGATTCAACGACTGTATTTCTCTACTATAGTACTTGTTTAAGGCTAAAATGAGTGTTAACTCCTGATCAGGCTTATCTAATACTCATAGTAAATGATTACTCGGCTAAGTGGGAGAATGTAAGATTAAATATATTATGTATTAATATTTTATCTATAGCCATTATAATCATTTACACAATATAGATCAAAATATATAATGACCTATTAAGATAATTAGTTGGTAATTGTTGATGGACCATATTACCCTTATTAACTAATTGGGTTTCCTCCTGGGTGCTTATATAAGGAGACTTATGTGGAGGTTAATGGGTTAGACAGTTACACAATTAGACACACCCCATAAGCATAACATCATCACGTTCAATCTCCCTCTCCTACGGCCGATACCCTTTTCGGTTTTCTTAGTCACCATCATCAGTCAGCACCCTAAGGAAGAACCAGATCATACTGACAACTATGTCGAATTCGATGTCATCTTCTCTGACTGGATTCTCCACTGCACTGTCTGCTGTAACAGGTATGTTTTCATGTTTTCCATTATGTTTAAAACAGAACTGAACCAACAGTATGGTCACCT